>NC_139846.1:18097842-18202842 GCF_963691815.1 Echiichthys vipera | reverse complement strand
AAATAAAAGACAGTGACGCCTTGAACAGACTGGTCACAATCAGAACGGTGAGATGATTGAAGAATAAACCTTTTTGTACTGTTCTCTGTCCAGATGACGCAGCATCTTAATGCTTTTCTCCTCCTGTTTTAAGGTCTTGGAGAAGATGCGACCACTAGACCACAAACTTAAGTACCAGATTGATAAACTGGTGCGCACAGCTGTCACCGGCAGTTTAGGTAAGACTGATTTCGTGTTACACATAATGCATCCACCAATGACGTGATATCCTTCCCTCCATGTTACACACAGGGTTCATACGGTTCCTTAAAAAGTCTTAAAAGGCGCTGAATTCATTAATCTGAAAACAAGGCCTTAATTGTTATTAAAATGTCCTAAATCAAACTTTCAAAGGTCTTAAAGATGTGATGGGAAGTGGGATTTTACAATTTCTCTCTACAATTAGTCTCAAATCTCAAAGTAATTGGTAACATTAGATTTTTAAAAATATTGTACCGAATGCGTCTCGCTGTAACATCACACAGATCGCGATAGCAGAACCAAATATTAGTCATGTGGTTGCTCCCACGTAAGATGCACGTCTGTTCATTGTTAAATTGGTCTTGAATTTTATTCCAGGGGGCATTTAGTCTTAAAAAGTCTTGAATTCAACTTACCTTCAGCTTTAGGAACCCTGAACACAGGCTTCAGAGTATGATGCTATCTTTTTTTTGTTGATTTCAGCTGAAAATGACCCACTGCAGCTGCGCCCTAATCCTGAGAATCTCATCAGCAAAGTAAGGGCTCAATATCGTGGTCATTTTAACCCATCTTTATATCCTGGTGGTACACTGAAAACTGTAAACCTAACAAAATTGATCCGCTATATGATTGTTTTAGGACATTTAATCAGCCAGGCTACCACTAATGTATTATTATTACCGTTTAAATACTGAACATACAGTATTGTAACTGTCAGACTTACTTTCCTGCTTTGCTTCATTAACCAGTTGAGTGAATCTGAGGAGTCTGAAGGTGAAGCTGAGAACAAGGCTGAGAAGAAAGCAGCTCACTCTAGTGGCAGGAAATATGTACCGCCAAAGATCGCCCCGGTGCATTATGGTAATGTCTTTTGTCTTTTCTGAACCATGTTTTAAGCTGCTTATTTCGGCACAGTTGGCCGTGCTATTTTACCCTGTTGCTCATGTGCAGCCGTAAAAAAAAACAAAAAGACAAAAACTGCTGTGTCCTCCAGACGGAGACATGTCAGAAGCAGACAAGAAGAAGGCTCAGTCGGAGCGGCTGCGGCGAGCTGCCCTCAGGAGCTCCGTGATCCAGGAGCTGAGACAGCAGTACAGCGACGCTCCAGAGGAGATCAGGGACCGACGAGACTTCCAGAGCGAGCGGGAGAGCCGCGATGAGCTACACAGGTGTCCACTTGTTTATGTTGTTAAGACAGGTAGACGCATGAAGGCTGATGGCTGTAATGAAAGACAGTGGGATTGTATCCATTACTTGTAGAATATTTGACAAGGGTATAAAGAAGTAAAACCTGCTATATGGAATAAGTTTTACACTCTTTTTTTTCTTCTTCAAAGGAAACATTACGAGGAGTCGATGATGGTGCGTCTCAACATGCCACAACGTCAGAAGAATGCCAGAAAGAGAGGCGCGATGTCTATGTCCGGCCAGCTGAGCGGTATCACACACTTCGGTGACATCACAGCACTGACGGGAGGCGAGGGCGGGCAGGTGAGCTTGCGGTGACACCTGTACACCAGGAAGGGGTCATATCTCACTCACTGAGATACAGGAGAGCCCTGGGGTTTAAACACGGCTCTAAAAAATTACAATTTCCGGTCCTGAAAATGAAAATGTCTTTAAAATTCCCCTTCAGAATGTCTTCAGAGATGAGTTAACTGGGAGTTTGGCTCAGGCAGAGCGGGAATGTGAAGCTCTAATCAAGCAGTAGACTCTGGATTTAAGAGAGCAGGACACGCTGAATTATTTATATTGACTTTTATTCAATTTGAGCGGCCACCAGCACATAATTAATGCTGGACAGAACACTTCTGTTGTGTGTTTTGAAGAAGTCTGGCATGTCGTACTGTACCTGACGTGCTTTTGTGTATCTTGGTGAGTGTCTGATGCTGTTGGCAACACAGGTTTGGCATGCCATCCCACTCTATACCCTGTATCCTGTCTCAATTT
Source organism: Echiichthys vipera (assembly GCF_963691815.1). Taxonomy (NCBI): domain Eukaryota; kingdom Metazoa; phylum Chordata; class Actinopteri; order Perciformes; family Trachinidae; genus Echiichthys; species Echiichthys vipera. The sequence goes on along the minus strand of NC_139846.1, from coordinate 18,200,652 downwards.
CTGCTGACATAAAAAGTATTAATGAGTTAGAGTAACGACTGGCCAACGTCATGCTGCTTGCAGATGTGGAAAATTAATTCAGCTAAAGCTATTTGGAAAATCCATGTGCTATGTTTAGAGAACACACAAAGCCACAAACGCTGTTAACAGGCTCATCTCCGTCCAGCATGAATGGGAACATTGTGGCTCATTTTTTATTTTGATCACATTCTTAATGCAACTGCTGTTTCTAATACTTTTCCTTTATTGGTGCAGGATCGCCCGAAGAAAAAGAAGAAACTCATGAAGAAGAAAACCAAAAGAAAAGGTGAGGACGTTTATATATATATATATATACCAGAGTCCAATTTAATTTCCTGCAATTAAAATTAAAAAATGAGGGTCAATTAAGTCCTACTGAATTGACTCTTATGTAATTGTCCACGGAGCTACTCATTGGCCGTTTCTTTAGTGCAACGCCGGGACTATGTAGTTGTTGTGATTTTGTCAGTGTAACTATTTTTACAACAAAGTATTAAAACCTCAAATTTGATTTGGGGTAATGTTGAGAAATTGTAATACAGCAATAAACGATAAGTGCTTCTCATTGCATTTTAACCCGTTTCATGTGACCCTTCATCACCCATGTCCTTCTCTGCAGCTTTTAAGAAGCACAGATCAACCTGATGATCCTATGATGGAAGGTCAAATGGTGTGAAGAGGATTTCATCATCGTCTTATTCTTCAGTTTAGAGGATTTTGTGACCAGGAAGTCAGTTGTGCTTTATAAATAAATTCCTCCACTCTGTACTTTTTTAGTTTGTGGAATAAACATTTACTGGTGACTCTTGTATTCCTGTCACATTCTATTTATCACCATTAGAGGGCAGTCACATCGCCATCATCGGACCAAAGCCTTTAATTAGGACCAAAAGATTACATTTCAACCCCTGCTAGGAGAGCCCTGATAACGCAGGCTTGAACACATAATTGCTTGAGAAACAGCCAGATGAATCAAGGCCTTGTCCCAACCTGGTGCAGCAGGCAGATCAGCCATCTGACAGCGGGTCAAATAAATGTCACCCCAAATGTTTCCCATCACACCAGGAACTGTAAATAAAATTAGTGCAGTTTTATCAGTAACATGATGTCCCATTAAGTAGTAGCCTTAGTTTACCTCAGTCTGAGGCTGTCTGGTCTAAATATTTACATATTTAAGGTTCAGTGATTGACGAGTTTAATGATAAACCGTTAAACTATGAAAGAAAGAACGGGGTTTTTTTTTTATGTCCCTCAAGGGGAAACTCACAATTCAGTTTATTTTTCATGTTAAACACGTATACATGCATCAGTGGTGAGAGGGCTGCCCTATGAGGAAGCACCCAGAGCAGATTTTGGGGTTCAGTGCCTTGCTCAAGGGCATCTTGGCAGTGCCCAGGAGGTGAAATGTTCACTTGCCATTCTTGGTCATTATGGGAGATGAACCTACGACTGACGAGTGAATACCATCAACCAATAGACCAGAGGGGGCGTGGCAGAACAAACTCACACAGAAGCAGTCTCATTTTTACACAATGTCTTTATTTTTTTTTTTTCCTAATTACAGACTCATGGGTTAAAAATAAAAAATAAAAGCAAAACATTTGTTCAAACCCACTCCCCCTTTTCAAAAAAAAGAAAGAAAGTCTCCACACAAACCCCACCCCTGACTTTCCCCGCCCTAAAATAACAGCTCCGGCCCACTCCATTTCTTAAATTAATAATACCGTTAGCTCATCAGCCTTCCTCAGACAAGCCGTGACTGCACTGCGCGTAGTCAGAGAAAGGGGGCGCCTTAAGGTCCGCACTGTACACCCCAAAAAACACCCTTGTCTCTGGTCCTGCCGTCCTCACTCGCACGCAAACTTGCCTGTCTGCCACTCAGCTATGTTCAGCTCTCTGTATATAAATCATGTGTTGGGTTGGCTGCCTGTTAGGTTCCGTGTGTACTGCAGTGTGCTGTAGTGTATGTTGTACAGGTGTGTGTGTGTGTGTGTGTGTGTGTGTGTGTGCGCGCACGTTTGTCGTCCCTGTGTATGTGTGTGAGTGAGTTGACGTGTGAATGGGACTAAAAGCATCATTAGCGTTTGCTGTTGTAGTAAATGCCCCCCGCGGCGGGTCTGTGGTCGCCCTGCCCCCCTCCCCCGCCCCCCCACACGGATAGGATGGGGTGAGTGTGCATAGCGGGAGCAGAGAGAGAGAGAGACGCTGCGGAGACAGTGGGGGGGGCCTGCGCCACCTGGGGAGGGGTCGTCAGCCTCCACTGGTCCTGAAACCTGAAACGACAAGAAGTGGTCTAATATACAGAGAGAGGACCGGGGAGGGGGAAGGAGGAGAGACGGGAGACAAGGAGCACAGAGGGAGAGAGGGGAGGGAGGGGGGAAAATGACGTGGGGGGGGGGGGGTATATGGGGTTGCACAAAATAAAAACATTGATGCCTGTCAAAATAACAAAACGAGCCGTGGCCATGCCTGAGTTGGAGATGACAGGTATGGATGAGCAGCAGGAGGGGGAGGTGACAGGAGGAGCCCCGCCCGACCAAGAAAAAAAAAAAAAATCTATGCATGTACAATTCCACTGAACACTGAAGAGCCATCACTGTCCAGAGAGAAACACAATCCATGGTGTGATGAGCCAAAGAGGAAGGGGGGGAGGGAGAAAAAGCATGGGTTATAAAATGCAGCGAGGGTAGAGGTGAGAGGTAGAGAGCGGCGGACACAAAAGGGGTGGAGGGGAGGGAGGGGAAGTAATGATATACTCCAAACCACAAACTTAAAAAACACAAACAACAAATACTCTGGCTAGCTGAAGTTTCACATATGTACGGTACATTAAGATAAAAAAAATAAACAGTATATTTTCTTGTTGCTGTTACACCCCCGTCCCCCTCCCACGTTTTTTTTTTCTTTTCTTGTTTTGGTGGTGGTGGAGGGTGAGTGGGTGGGCTGTGTTGGTGATGGTGTGAAAGCAGGAGGTCACAGCCAGACCAAAGGAGACACATCTGCAGCCTGAGATACCACCATCTTCTCCCCCCCCTCCACCCCCCTTCCCTCAAAAAACAAAGAAATATGCCACCGTATTCTCTCCCCAATGGGCAACTTATACCTTACCAGGGGTGACCGCATCAACCTCCGCACACGCACGCTCACACACAATCGCACACTGCGGCCAGTCAGTCTCTGTCCAGGAGAAGTTTTTTTTTTCTTTTTTTTCTCTTTTTTGTCTTTTTTTTCTCTCTTCTGGGGTTCTCTTCTTTTATTGTTGGGGAAAGGGAAGGACTTTTTTTTTTTCAATGTGTGTGTGTGTGTTTTTTCTTTTCTTTTTTTTAAAATGAGAACAGAGAGGGGAGAGGGTGATAGTAAGGGAGTGTTGGGAAGGGAGGGGGGGTGTTTAGTAAGGGGAATACCACGATGTTGTTCGCCCTCGGCCCCTGGAAAAGAGAGAGAAAAAGAGGGTGAGTTTTTTTCTGGTTGGCTTAAGAAGACTGACACCAATTTCCTGGTGTGATATAATATTATAGATATGTATGTGTATGTGTGTGTGTATGTGCGCGTGTGTGATTGTGGCCAGAGAAAGGGTCTGCAAACCAAAGGGGAAAGAATATATTTATGTATATCAAAATGAAGACAATGTTTAGGACAGTGTTCACAAATCACTTAATCGACATACCATCTTAACGGTATTGGGCCAACGATCTCACAAGGTGTTGCGTTACAACAAATCAATCTGGAAGAATAGACTACAGTGCTGAAAGAAGCTGAAAGCAGCTTTGTCAAGAGAGGGAAAGTGTTTCATTTCTAGTTATTGGAATAGTGATTAGTGTGTGGGTGTGAGGGGACAGCAAAGGCACTTCTCTCCCTCTTTCTCTCTCTCTTTCTCTGTCTCTCTCTGTGAGAGCCGCCTCTGGGGGTCACTGTGGGGAAAGACCTTGAGGACAAACAGCACCACACATAAACCCCCAGCAAGAAACAGTGCACACACACACACAAACGCACACAACTGCACCAGTATAATACACTCAAAGCACTGCCTGACACACAAACAAAAGCCAGGCAGCAGCACTTAACCTTCCACACATAATCTCCTCATTCTCACATACACACATGATCCAGTGGCAACAAACACAAAAAAAAGGCCACACTGGGACTGAAGCCAGTGGTTGTCAGGCTAGATGCTGAGGTCAGGCTGCAGTAATGAACCCTCGTTTCTGGGAGTGAACGCTGTAAAAAGGTGAATCTGGGTTGGAGTATGCGTGTGCGTGGGGGTTCATGTACATGCAAGGACATACACTCTACGTAAGCACAGAAAAGCAAAAAGGTTCCTTCACATCATGAGCACAGTATGTGTGTCTTCTGGCTCACACCAAAATCTTGGCTTTTCACCATGCCGACTTGGGAAGATGATGATAACAGTGATGTAAATGGATGCAATGCTGGAGGAAATTGTTTTTGCAGTCAGAGGCCAATTTCTTAAGTGCATGTAAACATGAATGAGTCTTTGTTCACAGGCTTTCAGGATTGGAGGTGCGGGACTGATTCCACGATTTGGCGGTGTTGTCATTTAATTCTATTGAATCCTGCCAGACAAGGCTCTACTTTGCTGTGGCCTTGTTCAATCTTAACTTCTAATGAACAGAGCCAAGCAACACTTTAGATACTGTGATGAAATCTATCTCTGGGACTGGTTGCATGATCACAGCTGAGCACTGTGAAAGTTTCCCAAGCATACAATGGGTCAATGCAAAGATTTTGTGTTTTTTTCTTCACCATGGATGTGTTCCAACAACAAGACAAGGCACAAGTGGGGGAAAAAAGCGTTATTTGGTTCAGATCTGAGCCGATTCTGTAACAGACTGAAGTAAACTAGTGATGGATTCATAATGTAGCGACCCAACAGCCCTTCTGCTCTGCTCTCTTCAGAAGCGAAGGCAAATCAAGGCCAAAACTCTGCTCACTGCTTGCTATTCTCTGCGGGTGATTGGAACATATTAACCAATGCTGTTAGATAATGGGAAGATGCATTATGTGTTTATCAGTAATACTCCAGAGGGTGTTTTCTCTGATTAGAAGTGCAGTCAAACTACTGTTGGCAACAACAAAAATCCTTTCATGACCATGGAACTGCCAGGTCCCATCTGACTGATTAAATAACTTATTTAAGACCTTTAAACGGTTGCTTTGTGCCTTTTAAGCTTTATATAGTCTCGCACACTGTGGGCCAATGCAGCGGTTGAGTATGGTCTGTACAGGGGAAAAGATACTCCGGGCTTTAACCATCTTTGAACCAATCACAATTGTCCCTGGTGGTGCTGGAGCTGAATTCAGCAACAGTGCTCTTGCAAAACAGATAGTGGAAGGGGTATGACTAACTGGGAAAAAGGTATTACTTTCCTTATCTTTACATAACTGCAAATCAGTCAGATAGAACTTTAAAGTTCAACGATGACAACAAGTCTTTACCTATACATTTAAACCAACAATTAAAGCCCTCAAAGTCAAATGCAAATAATGCTTATAGTCATTAACCTAGTAAGCTACACATTACTATGAGCAATTTCAGCTTCTGGGGACTTGATATAATATCAACTACCCCTCAGCTTCTCCCCAAGTTATGGTGTGCCTTGCCCTGCAGCTCAGGCCAAATCCCAGTGAGTAAACTGGCAGGGTTAGGGTTTCCTGGTATGTGTGGGAGTGGCTGGGGTAAGTACACAGAGTGATTAGAGAGATTCTGACCTTGAGGAACAGACACTTTCTCACACAAAGCAGAGAGAAGAGATGTTAAAAAAAAAAGGTCGCCTTATTGAAATGGTTATTCATTGCAAAAATACTTGAGTCAAGAACAAGGGCAAAGATGAAACAAGAGAAATACACTAGATAAAATGGCATCAATAGGAAATTGTCACAAGAACTTGGCAGACCGTGTAATGGCTGAATTAAACTCTAGGATCTTTCCAAAATAACTACTGCAGTGTCTTTCTTCTGGAAGTTGTTCTTTGTTGAACATAAAGTATTAAGCGATAGCCAAGGCCTGAAGGTTCCAGATGCTTTGCAGGATGATCAAATCAGAATCTCTCGTTCTCAAAGCTCAGTGCGTATGTGGGGGAGTTGGCATGCTGATCAACACGTTTGGCACCACACCTCCTTTCTCAGTCTCAAAATGAGGAAAAAAAAAACCAAGATGGCTCCACAGGGTTCATAGAGTTGCCAGTGAGATCCTTTGTAGCCTTCATTTCTTACTGCGCACAACCTAGGCACTGTTTCCATAAAAAGGAACAGTAGTTAATGTTCTTTGATTATGCTCAGAACGATCTTTCTGATTGCCGTTTTAATAGAAAGGGTGCTTTTCAAGTTAATTGTTAACTGCTAACTGGTTTAATGACATACTGTAAACATTTTAAGTTTGCAGTGGCCTTGCAGTAGAAACTATACTACAAAACACTCACCCCCTGCAGAGCTCTGAATTAAAGCCAATCAAGAGACTATGTAGAAAGCCACCAGAATCCCAGTGCACAACACTCTGATCGACACCAGGCTCATTCTGTTGTTCAGTATGGATCACAGTCATGAGAACATACTGATGGGATGGAGCATTAAACTGCCACAATGCTGCAGTACAGCGAAGCAATGCTACATGTCGCTGTACTGATCATTACACAGCTCAAAACAGTTATGCACAATGTTGTGCACATTAAGTGCAGCTGCTAAAGTGCTACACCAGTAACCTTAAGTTGCAGGAGATTACAGGAAGTATGTATGTAGTATGTAGAGCCTGGGAAGAAGAAACTGATGTGCATAGAGTCTGTTTTCAATGTGATGTGGCATGCAATGAGCCCCTCAGTCCCTCGACTGATGATCTGATTTTTAACCTGACCATGTGGCACGTTTGACTGGCATGTACCCGTTTCTATCACTCCCCTGAACAGTGTGTTCACACTGGACGCAAAGCAAAATTTTGTCACGCGTTGCTCATACTGGGATCATTTGAGTTTTTCGTGTGCTCTAGAGCTGTATTTCAGTCATCAACCACGTCCCAGACACGTAGGAAAACCAAACATTTTCTGGATTTAAATCATCATCCAGCAAGATGATCATCATTCAGATTCAATTGCAATAAATGGATCAAAAGGATTCCAAAATAACAAAATTGTGACGCTGATTTGTAAAAAGCCTGAATTCATAGTTTGTCAGGTCTGTCCACAGGACGACAAACAACCAGTTTGAATCGATCAGGGCTACGCTGCAGCAGGAGAATCTCAATGCTGTTGGGTTTTCAGCACCATGTGAATTAATGTGAGTTGAAAGAAGTCAGGTGAATATGCGCCATTTGCGTCGGCCGTCATTCGCAAAACTGGCTTCTTGTTTGTGTGAACACATCGTAATACAATATTTATATCTCAAATGAAATATGATTTAAATTCTAAATCATCTTAGATTCATTTATAATCCAGATTTGAGGATGGACGATTTATTTACACTGCAGTCAGTGATTATTTTTATCGCCTACCCATTGACAATGCTCAGATTGCCTCTCCGCACTTACCCTCTCTGTACTAGAGAAGCTACTACAATCATGGGGGATTTTTATCCCCCTTATCTCAATTCTCAACTTCTTTTCTTGCTCAGTCTATCCAGTCCTTATACCTGACCATGTTTTGAAGCATCTTTCTTAACCATACTATCCTGCCCCTGGAAGTTTTCCCAACAAGTATACCAGATGGAGATGATTAGGGATTCCTCCAACTGGACTTTAGCTTCTCTGCCCTGTTGTGTTAAAATACAAGGAGAGGACCCTGACTATATTTAAGGGCCAGCACAGGCTAAATTATAACTTGATTTGGAATAGTTACAGTCCTTGTCTTCTCCTTAGCTGAATCTCAAATCTGTAACAACAAATGTATCATAATTGCAGGTCAATCTTTAAGAACAGCTGCTAAGTCGGCCTTCTTTGCCCTGCCCTTTCAGAACAATCACAGAGTGAGGTGCAGTGCATGCAGGTGCAGTGTTCTCCCATGGTGTCAATAGTGAGGCGTCCCGGCATCAGCTCACCTGAAGGCCCGTCCTCTGCCTCTGGGTGGTGTGTAGCCACTGTAGTAGCGTGCACGCGATGAGAAGCTTCCCCCTCGTGACCTGAACCGAGCCCGTGGAAAGCCGCGGTCTGTGGTGCTGATGCCTGGTCTGTTTGTTCTCTTAGCGCCCACCTGAAAAGCGAAAATCAAGCAAGGGTCAGTTACACAAACTTAAATCCATCCATCCCTCCATCCCCTGACTCTCCTCTAAACAGTTTTTTACATTTTTAGAGTTACAGAAAAACTGTTTGAATTCTTGATAATTTTTAGTGAAAGACCAATTAAATGGCATTCCTTTCAGTTTGGAAATATAAGATCAATATCTATGGGGGGCTTTAATCATGTGCCACAGACAAAAGCATATAAAGCTTTTTCAGTTTACATCCAACGGCACATCAGCAGTGTCAATATTAGGAAAACTTTGACCTGAGTGCAAGAAATGATCATTAAACGAGAAAAGGCCTGGTTAGAACGCAACCAGGCTATGTCAAACAGCAAGAATGAAGGCAAGTTATGATGTAACAATGTAAACATATTTATATAGCATAGAGGAGGCCGTACCCACTTAGCCAATCAGGACAAACCCTTCAAACTTACCCAGACGTGACACTAGTTAAAAGAGTTTTAGCCGCCCAACTATAAGCTAAATTTAGCCAGCCAGTGTTTAGTCTGTAACTGTTTAGTTGCGATTGACACTGATTATTTCTGTTCCATTCAGTTCACTTTTTAAACACACCAAATAATTTCAGTTCAACCTTTCACAATGATGAAGACACAGTTTCTCATCACAGGGGATAACATTGAAAAATGAAGTCATGTTGCCCCTTTCTCATTCCCTGAGCACGGGGTCACTTTTCTTGTCCTCCTGACCAACAACCTCTGAAATCTCCATGTGAAAAATGTGAGCGGAAAAATTAAAAATCTCATACCTTTATCTGCCTTCCTCTGAAAAGGGACTCGTCCAAAGCCATGGCTGTCCTAACAGACTCTTTGTCTGCGAACTCAATATAGGCAAACCTGCAGGGGAAAAAAAGGATTAATCAAGTTGATGTGGAAAACGTGTACTTCTGCCCTGTTCATGAGTCAACTGTTACTCTGTTTGTCACCGTAGAGACTCCAGTCTGCAGTGTAGTTCATACACTTCACTGAAACCAGAGAACTGTAGAGTAAAATGACATCATGATCAAAGTCTCTCTCTCTCCAAATACTTCCTTGCCATCCATCTTATGGGCATAAATAATAATTGAACACAATTTTCTGTAAAATATTCCATTGAAAGATCATGGAAATGGACTTTTTAAACTCCCCCCCAACACATAATTTAAATAGTCTGAAAAACACAATGGACTCATTTAACACTTTCATGCTTGTGCTACAATCTTGTGGCCTGTGCTGCAAAATGTTGCACCGGTTGCTATGTGCATTAAACGTTAGTGTACAACTCTGTCATGGGAGTCGGAACATCTCCGAGGTCTCCACTTTAAACAGGCCATGTGTAAAGGACTGCGGCCACTTTGGTTACTTACCCAGTGTAATGTACAAATCACACAACTTCAGAAGTACTGAAATGCAAACAACACGTAGAGTATGGCAGCAATAGTATCTTGATAATTGATAAGACAAAGCACTTATGTATTTTAAGAGAACCAACATCCAAATGGTAAAGGAAATTGATGCCCCTAAAAAGGTGTATAACTTAGTTTGTTTTTACAGTTATAAAACTTTTCTGGTGGGATTTTGTGCAACTTTTATTCACCTATACAGAAGACTTTATGCGGCCAGCAATGAATACCAGCTTTGAATATTTTCTCAAATCTGGTCCGAGACAACCACTACCTTGTTGACCCCTGGCTTTTTTAAAACATTACATTCAACCACCCAGTTTTAGTGACAATTCATTTCTATTGATGCTTAATAAAGAATCTGTTTTTGTGTGATTTCTCTGCCAACATTTTGACTTCTGTATATTTGCCACACAAGTCAATTTATCTTTTCACTATTCAACGGATGAGTCAGAGGAGGGGTGGGTGACACAGAACAAGGATGATGCATTACCCTTTGGGATGCCCTGTGTATTTGTCACAAAGGATGGTGACTCTGTTTACTGAACCGCAGCCATGAAAGTGAGCCTCAAGCTCTTCTGCCGTGGCACCGTAGTCCACCTGAAGAAAGACAGACCATAAAAGGTTAGACACCAAGAAAGCTGCATAACCACTACTTGAGCATGTGTACTTAAAAAATAAGATTTGATTTTTAATCAGCTTCTGCTCTAACATTTACATTTTTGTGTTTGTCTATTAGACACAGCCACACACCCTGGACCAAGATTCTCCACTTATAATGTACTAAATTAGACTGACTGAAATGAAAATGGCAAATACGACATATGTTTTAAATAAAGACACAGAGGCATTCCAAATATTAACAAACTAATCATAGCCAGACAGCAATAGAAACAACTATAAAGTATAGTGAATATCAAACAATGTGACCAAACGGCACCTATACGAGACAAATACTCACGTTTCCGACATAAATAGATCTGCCATCTGCTTCCATCTTTTCCTCGATGGACATGATGACGGGACCGACTGCAAAATAAATACACCTACATGAGCAACAAAATACTTAAACTAAAACCAAAAGAGTTGGCATGTCCATTTAATGACAGAAATAGATGAGTGGTGTATCAAGTACAAACTACAAATGAAAAACATCAATTTCATGAGAAATGCTAATATTAAAACCAGCATTTATAGCTAAAAAAACCAACATTTAAATGTGCAGTACATCTTCAATAAAGTTATTTGTTTAAGCAGCCTTCCGACTCCCTCCGCAGAGTCATATTGGTGCACAATCCACACAGAAAAGGTCAATTTTTCATTACAGCTCAAAAGTTCACTGGAATTTCTCCCCTTTAAATCAGTATCCGCCTCAAAAACCCCGTATCAGCCGGGCTACAGTTTCAAGGCTATTACATACTGCATAGTTACTTTCATGTACCGTCATTCTGTTTGTACTTTTGCGGCATTCTTATACCCACAATATACAAATTGATTTGTAGATTGAGCATTAAGTAATATCCATTTTATTAATGCATCAGTCTGAAACAGTTCCTTGTAGCTGTGCTTTTACTCGATCATTGCATTGTTATATTAAGTGTACAGTCATGCTCAAAACATGCACGATACATAGAATTAGATGACTTATTCTAACCAGAAACTAACTTTTAAAGCCACTTTCTATTCTTGGCACACCCGCACAGGGACTGGGCATCTACATACAGGACATGTGGATGGACGGTTAAATGTGTTTGCGGTAATTCTCTCAGAGATACTTTTTTGTTGTTGAAAGAATCCTCTAAAGCAGAGGAACAGATAATTGTAAGATTATTATATTGATATTCTTCCTTCATTAGACAATTTGATGTGTACAGATGACCCTTCACAACAAAAGAAACGCACCTGGTGGGGGGCTGAGATTCATCTGTTTCTCCACCTCGTTCTGGAGCTCTTTCAGCTTCTCTGCCTCTTCCTCCATCTCTCTCACCCGGGCTTTGATTGCCTCCAGCTCCTGCAACGGCAACATGAATTCCATTAGAGTCGTAAGTCCATCAAGAGCACAATACAACTCACTGAAACATTAATCACAAGCGTCATAATCACACAATGTGTTGTGCTACGCTGACGAGTGCTGACCAACTACCAAACCTAGTTATGGAAATGTAAAAAATAACAAATGTGGCGATTACACCATTTTGACATGTGGAGATGCTGCCATAACCTGACCTCAATATGAAGAGAAGCAAGTGTGTGCATTGTTTCTGCCAAAAGAAGAAACCCACACACAGGGAATACTTGTCTAAAAATATCCTGTCTGGCTGGTCCTGAACCTTCGCTGTAGTTGTGATGCCTCTCATCCTCCACACGTTAACAGTGTTTTCTAACAAACACACTAAATTTGTTAGTAGCTGCTTCCTGTAACGTGTATTTGGACCGTGACGTCATTTTTAACCCCTTAGTATTCTGCCTGTTTTTGGAGGGGTAGGGGATGTTTGGGGGGAGACAACAGGTCAATAGTAGATGCAACATAGAATTGGTGGACAGAGGCGCTGCGCAGCACTGTAGTGTTCTTTTAGTCATAAATAATAAACGGTGTTTTGGTCAAGCGTCAATGTTGAAAGTTTAGAGCGCAGAATAGTTTAGAATATGATATTCATCTATGATGCCCACTCTCGCGCTCCATTATGTCCCATAAGTTCTTTCAGCAGTTTTTGGGTTGATACCATTCAATACATAGATTTGGTACTAAATAAATAACCTTTTTGTTGAGTATTAATAAAAAAATGTCATAAATCCCTTCAAAATACCACAATTAAAGGCGCACACACATTCGCCATGAGTACTGTGCCCAAGCAGGAATGCCAGCTGAAGTCTAGCTAAAGTCTAGTTCATTTGACAAGTGTGAGCACAACTGTACCGCGCTGGGAAGTGTGGCGTGCCTGGTTGAGAGAGGCGGGCTTAAGTAAAGCATGGATACACGTGTACGAGCATTGACGGCAGTCCTCAGACTATTTATATACGACTGTTCCCCACGATGGACATTTAAAAAGATACTGCCAAAGGGTTCACAGTGGTCTGATGTGGCAATGGAGTGTTTAACGCAGATCTGGTCAGATGGAAATATTCAAAAACAGGGGTGATGACGTCTATAATCACGAAAAGATTGGCGACGAGGCTCGGATCAATTCAAGTAACTTGAGTGCAGGTCTGCCTGGGCCGCGGTGGAAGGGGACAATCACGCTTAAGCACGGCTCAGATCATCTGGGCCCAGTGTGAGTGCGCCCCAAACCATCAAGACCTGGAGGAATACCATAGAAAAATCAATGCCGTGATTTGGCATCAAACACTTTTGACATTGCAATTGGATGGCGAGCATGTCTGTTTTGGAAACTGAGAAATCGCACTGCTATCTGTATACCAAGGAAAGCCGTCCATCCTCTGAATGCTCTCGTTCTCTAGTTTGTGGTTGTAAAGTTTTATGAGGTTGAGATTATCCTAATAGTTTGTTTTATACAGTGAGGTCAAGTTTTTTTTTTCACTCCAATGAAATGGTTACTAAGAAGAAGAAGAAGATGCCTAAGTCGGTGCCTAAGGGGACTAACACCATCACACACGAATACGATTGGGCTCATTGAATCGTACAGTCTCCGCTTTCCAGTCAGACCCAATTTATGCAATTCAAAGACCATTTATTGACCCCAGTATGCAGAAATATTTAAGTACATTATTTTAGAATAGGACAAAATAACATCTGTACAACGTGAGAAAAACTGAATGTTCCTTTTTAAGCTAAACTGTCTGGGATTATTATCAAGTGGGGATGTATGTAACATGTATAAATATGGACAACTTCCTATAGGTGAAGCCAAAACCTCACAAAGTACATATCAAATAAATGTGTCCTAAAAGATGGTTTTCTGTCATCTGAGGTAGTTCGTATCACACTGATGTTTGTTCAAGTTTAGTTTTCTGATAAGTTATTTGATGCTATAAAAATAGGGTGAAATGTTCAGACTGGTGGCTGTGATCAAGTAGCAATTGGTCGGGCGGGTGTATGGATGGGATTTGATACCGGGTGTCCACTTCCCGATCGCAGGTGACTCTGGTTGCCAAATTCCAATTTTCCAAATTGATGAGTCAGTATGGCACGCTCAGCCAGTTTTCACATTTCCCGTCATATCTTAATCGTGCATTTCCATGCACAGCAGTAACCTGAACATGGTTGTTCCCCGTTCCCTCGTGGTGTTTTTTTTTTTCATGTTGTGTCGGTGCCGTTGGTTCCTGATCTATTCCATTTCCGGGTCAAAAGCCACTGTCGTGTAGTGGGGATGGGGAGTTATGACCTACGGAGCATGCAAGGACACGTAACCCTATCACAATCCGGGAGCGATGTTTACACGCATGAATAATCGGTACTAAAGGAGTTATCTTGGTCTGTTAACCGGGGTATGAGAACTCCGATTTTATCTGGGGTGTTTACATGGTGTTTGAGAAACCGGAGTATTGCCTTAACCCGACTATAACTGGGATTTTAAACTGCATGTAAACACACTGAATGATTATAAAGCCAATGTTCAGAGACAGCATTAAAGAGATACAACACAGAAGCCAAATAAGTAAAATAATTTGTAAACACAAGTAGGCTAATCAATAAATACATTACTGACGTTGTACTTACTTACACAAATGTGCTTAATTCTCTGTTAATACTGCAGCATTTCTGTGTGACATCACCTGGTGAGCTTTTGCTATTAATTTTTTTGACCCTGAACATATCTAATAATGTGTGAATTAATCATTAAGAAAATTGATTTTTCTGCAACTGAACTGAAACTGGAAATGCATCTGGGGCGTTGACAGCAGCCAGGTCGGAGGGCCGAAGACAGGAAACCCACAAAACAATCACTGCCCACAAAAATGTAATGCTCCTGTAATAGTGAACAGAGAGATGGCTGTGTCCTCACGTGGGAGCGGACCCTCCTGTCTGACAGTGGTGCACTGCAGCACAGTGGGAGTCATTCCAACTCCATCTAGGGCTGCTGCCTGTGCTGACAGGATTTGTAATGTACAACTGGGTGCAGTGACACAGGCGGACCATGTTAAATTCAGGTCTTCTCCCCAGAGGTTGGGTGGGGGGGTTGCACAGTGACATACTGCATGTGATGATAATGACACCATTACTTCTCAGCCCTCCAACCTTAGCTGCATGCATGGTAGTGCAGGGTGAGATCATGGGAGAGAAGAAAGTAGTCCAGCAAGATGTGAAAAAAAAAAGCCATGCTACACTGCTGGAGCTCCTATATTTTGTCGCATATTCAGTGCACGCTCTTTCACTCCCCTCCCTCATTCTCCTTGCTCTGGCTAAAACATTGAAGGATGAAAACCCAGCCCCTCAAATACCGCAACCCCCTCCTCCTGCGTTGTATACAGCTGCACTCTCTGCCTGACTGACAGCACTACAACCTCAAACCACCCTGAACATGCTGCGGAGATATTATCAGGCAATGTGCACGCGTGTGCATGTTTTAAATTTAAATTAAGCAGGCTCGTTTTGCATCTTGAACCAACACACAGTAGATCCCAATGATGCGTGACACCAACCGCAGTCCATAATAAGACAAAGATGATCATAATAAGACAAAGATGATCAGGTGCACGCCTGCCATCTCCACCCTAGCTTTGTTCAATCAGCTAGCTTGTTAGCATGTCAGTGTCCTGGTATGCCATGGAATTATTTTAATACATGGTAGTATTTGGTACGATTTTAGGTTTAGACTGAAGTTGCACATTTTATCTCGCGACTATAGTGAGTACCGTTGACATGTCACCCGGTCATTTTAGCTGCAGCACTAGAGATGAGCTAATGTTAGCCTGCTGCTGCTCGGTCATTTTAAAGCCCACACCGGTGCTTGACATTGAGTGTAACTGTGAGAGTAAACGGGAATAAAAGATGTCATTACCGTCAGCAGGTCGCCCTCTCAAGCAGGTAGACTCGCACAGCGGCGGCTAATGGCGGCGGCCTGTCCTACCCTCGCTCCTGACTGTCTCCTGCATCTCCGTCGCGCATTTTTTTTTTTGGAGACGAGGATTTTTTTTTTTCTCCCCCCTCAACGAGCTCAAGCTCCCTGGCGCAAGAGAAACTGGCGCCGCTGTTGCGCCAAGATGGCCGCCGACACCACGCATGTCACCACCCATTTCTACTGCACTGCGCGAACCACAATGGCGGTTAAATATCGACCTGGCGAAGCAGTAACACACACGGCATGTGACCCGACATTTGACGGGGGGAAATAATAATCACATTTCTTAACCTGCTCTCACTGACCAATAACACTCAACTGTAGCCGTAACGTGTCCAGGGCATCCATGTGGGCTCTCACAGATTCAACAATGCCCTTCACTTACCGGGTCTTCAATAGAGGCCTCTCCTTCTTCTAACCCCGGTTCTTCGTCACCAACACCCGGGTCTTCCAGCTCGGGATGTCCGGGGTCTGAATCTAGTAGGGATTCCTCCGCCAGTCCGTTACCGAACTCCGCCATCGCCCTGTTCCAGCTGCACCGACGCGCCTCGTGGCTCAACCAACGTCGCAGGCCCCTACTCACGCACAAGGGGGTAGAGTGAGCGGGGCGGCGGAAAAGAAAAAACGGCGGAAAACGCCGCTTAGTAAAGTTAAAATGGGGAATAAAA
Source organism: Echiichthys vipera (assembly GCF_963691815.1). Classification (NCBI taxonomy): domain Eukaryota; kingdom Metazoa; phylum Chordata; class Actinopteri; order Perciformes; family Trachinidae; genus Echiichthys; species Echiichthys vipera. The sequence continues at coordinate 18,184,318 of NC_139846.1, read as the reverse complement.
CGCTAGCTACAGTTTCAGCTACTACTCAAACAGCATACCACGACGACCGGGAACTGTTGTTTGCTCGTTATCTTTAGGCAGCGGTCCTAGTTTACGACAGAGAAGCCAGTTTATTTACTTGAATGAGTGTATAAAAAAGGCGAACAGTCGAGCGGCGCCGTCCCTTCACTTCAGAAATGGAAGCCGGGGGCGGAGTCTTGCATCACTGCGGGCGTAAAACTCCGAATCCCATTGGTCAGTGGATGGTTCTAGACCCGCCCCTTTGCTGTCTACCGCGTTCCTATTGGATAACCGCGCAGGACTTTCCGGTTCCCAAATCAGCATGTGTGATTTTAATTGGATTAGGCTTCTGTCAATCATATAACTATCTGTGGTGTGTACAGTGGCAAAGTAAATTAATTCCAGCCACATTTGAGTGGCTCCTCCAGTGTGACCTTTTGCCACTAAAAGCTGACACTTTCCTTATTATATTCTTATTACATTAAAAAAACACACAAAACAAAACAGGAGACACACAAGCAAATGAACACAGGAAGAAAAACAAAAACAAACACTACCCAGACATCTACAAAAATGCCAAAATGCATGATTCAATTAGAATTTTAAACAAAATAGGAATGTGTTTCAATTACCAGATTTTTCTAAATACTCAGTTATTTGTTTTAACCAAAGTTTTGTTCCAGCTCAGTCGGATCAAGCCTTTCTATTTTGGAGACAAAGGGGTCTGGTTACCTCTTCAGACTTGTACATGGATAATCATTTAGAGTCATACAATGAGTTAAATTCAATTCAATTCCATTCAATATTATTTATAGTGCCAAATCATAACAAAAGTTATCTGAGTTGAAGGTGGGCTTTCCTTTTATTCATCCCACTATTTTTGTTATTTACAAGTAAGGCATTTTGTTAAAGAAAATGTAAATAACTACATAAATCCTTGCATGGAACACACCTTTTTTGCTTTAATGAAACAAAAGCCAGGATTTAAACACCTTGTTTCAAAACTTGTATCATTGTTTTTCATAGTTTCAGTTTTGTCAACAAACCATATCAAGTCTGCATGGGAGGCAGATCTTGGTACGGAGCTGTCCGATGAGGTGTGGAGGGAAGGGCTGGAAAAGATTCACTTAGGTTCAGCTAATGCCAGGTTGCAGCTGATCCAATATAAAACCATGCATAGATTACATTATTCCAAGGTAAAACTGAGTAAAATGTATCCTGATATTTCCACTATTTCTGACGGATGCAATGAGGGAATAGGGACCCTGGGGCGCATGTTTTGGCTCTGTCCACAGATTGTTCCTTTTGGCAACAGATTATCCACTGACAGTCATGTTTATAATGTGCAGCTGGAACCAGATGTACTTTTTGTAATGTTTGGTTGATCCGAAGCCTCTTTTTCACTCCCACGCCATATGCAGGTGACCATCCAATTTGGCACTTTGGTTGCAAAAAGGTTGATACTTAATGACTGGAAGGCTATTGACCCTCCTAGCGTTTCAGAAATGGCTCAGGGGAATGGGCTCAGGGATACACCCTCAGAACCTGGCATTAGTGAATCTTTTCCAGCCCTTCCCTCCACACCTCATCGGACAGCTCCGTACCAAGATCTGCCTCCCATGCAGACTTGATATGGTTTGTTGACAAAACTGAAACTATGGAAAACAATGATACACATTTTGAAACAGGGTGTTTAAATCCTGGCTTTTGTTTCATTAAAACACAAAAGGTGTGTTCCATGCAAGGATTTATGTAGTTATTTACATTTTCTTTAACAAAATGCCTTACTTGTAAATAACAAAAATAGTGGGATGAAGAAGGGGAAAGCTCTCCTTCAGGTCATTGAGGGAAGCTAAATGATTATTCATGTACAAGTCTGAGAAGGAAACCAGACCCCTTTGTCTCCAAAATACAAAGGCTTGATCCGACAGAGCTGGAACAAAACTTTTGGTTAAAACAAATAGAGTATTTGGAAAAATCAGGTAGTTGAAGTACCTTCCTAATTTGTTTTAAAATTTTATTAGAATTATGCAGCACACAACTATCCTCAACCACACTAAAGGTAAAACTTAAGATTTCAAAATGTTAACATCAAAAAGTACAAACAAATCTCCCAAATGGATTAGCAATCACACAGCTACGCTTTGTTGTTCAACTGATTTTATTTCTTTTTCTGTATATCAAAGAAAGCATAATGGAGACCAAACACAAAAGGCAGGTACAAGTGAGGAGGGGGAAAAAAAATAAGCTTAATCAAAAATCTAACAATTCATAACAACACTGCCACTATTATTGTTCAATATTCATAGGAATACCATACTGTTTTTGAGCAGAGAGGTGGCATTTAAAATCATTATGGATCAATAATAATCAAAGACAGTGATGGGTAGTAATGATAAATCGTATAAGTAGTAGTACAGTTATAACAATAGTGATAATCAGAGTGACAATGAAACATAAGAGAATAAAAAGCAGATCTCCATAAAAACCCTATCTATTTTGGACAGTGCAACACTGTGTCTGTGTGTGTGTGCCTGTGTGTAATCCCAGTCTTGAAGTTAAAGCACTCCAGTCCTTGCTTTACACACAAGATACAGTTTCCAACAGGAGTACAAATTATTACTCATGAAAGACATAGTTACCCTCCTTGTTTTCAAAAACCACACCAAGTGACTCTGAATGTCGTGTTTAATGGCTGTGTTCATTTGAAATGTCTGTAGCTTGTGCAAAAATTGTGGACTAGTGCAAGTGTCAAGCCGTGGGATGTCCTTTACAGTTTGCATTTACGAACACCTCTCCTGCTCTCTGTCGACCTCAAGATTGCTTTTTGGTTTTTGAATGACAGAAAGCAACGGGAGGATTACTTTGGAATATCAGTTATTTTTAATATATTTCTTTACAAAAGATCATGTTTTAGTTTTGCATTTTGTTAAAACTATCAATAGTAACATTAATATACAACTTAACTGAAGGAAAACATCTTTAGTATGTTATGTGTCCTTCAACACAGCACCATCTTATTAGCTCTCAGTCAACACATGTAATGTTTCCCAAATTGCTTTCAAGATTTTTAGTATCCATTAGTCCCTTAAGGATACTAGTTATACCCATCATTCTCCCTTGTCATGGTTTCCAGATATGAGAGCTCATTTCACAGCACGTACATTACCAGAACTAGTAACTCTGTATCAAAACGGAACAAAACGAGGGGGAAAAGTATGGGAAACGGCTCATTTCAAGCCCTGTTCTCTTAATATTTCTAAAGGCTTGGCTTTTGACCTAAATAAAATCTGTTACATCAGTTTTTTAATTGCTTCTATTGGTATTTCTTTCATATAAATATTGACGTAAATAAAATGAGTACTTAACTTTCCTGTCTGCTTTTTGTCTCCTGCACAGTATTTATGGCAAAGAAAACCGTACATTTATGAAATCGGTCTGAACCTCCTTTGCCAGGTGAGGAGGAAGTTAATTCACTAACATAGAAGGATCACCTGGGCTTGAATTTATATACCTGGTGTTGGTTTTTAAGGCGGTCATATTTCTAAAACACACCGACAGCAGGTGAAAACATTTATTTTCCCGCGCAGGTTTGAAGAGCTGCATTTCAAAATGTCATACACACGATTTGGAGGGAAAGTGAAATCCACAGGATCGAAGAAATTGGTTGTAATAAAAGATAGCATAATTATGTAATTAAAGTCCTTGGCCAAGTGAATGCTGATAACTTTACAGGCAGGATGTTACAGGTACAGAATATGACTTTCCCCCAAAGATTGATATAAAAGCATTTTGGAACAGAGCTCTTCATCATTTACATACCCAGGCCTGCCTCTTGTACAATAATATGCTCACACCTAAAGCATGTTTCATTACAATAGCAAAAAAAAAATCAATTTATTTAATGTGATTTATATTAAAGGCATCCAACATGCATTAATGTATCTTTCCATAAAAAGACACTTGCATTAGAATGCTTAAAAACATTTCAAACTATGTAAAATGTGTCAAAGTGCGGTATGCCAAGATTCTTCTTTCCTTAGCCTCTCTTTTGCCCTGTCTATTTGGATTGTCGTGAAGAATATGAACATGTAAATGGGGACAATTCAACAGCCCTAGTCTATTGTATTATAAGTACCTCTTTTTTTAATCCCAAATGAGTGGACACAATACTCTTCAGATCACTCTTGTAGCAAATAAAAAAAGGTGACAGTCAAAACCAGTTCTTTCTCTCCCAATGGTTGAGTCCAGTCATATTATATCCAAGCAATCTTTGCCCTAAAAGTGAAAGTAGGCGTGAGGCAAAAACAATTCCACAGGAGAAAACTGGGAGTTAATTATGTGAGTATTTCGTGTTATTATCCCAAAAAGTTTTCTGGCCTACCGTCAAATGGCCACTTCCAAAGAGGAAACACGATTGCATCAGTCTTTAGGGTAGCAAAGGTCAAGCGTGGCGAGTTGAGTGCCTTTACAAATTATAGGAAGGTCACAGATGTAAGGTAATATATAAACACAGGCTTAGGACCAAAAAACGTCTGGAGAAAATGTGTGAGGGTTTAGGGAGACTGATGCGAGAGATGTGTTCATCAGACACCAACCGAGTGAGTGTGAGGCAGCATGGAAATTGTCTGCTGTTGTATTTGATTCCAGGTGAACTCTTCAGATTAACGGATTTCGAGTCAGTGAAGGTTGAGCAAGGGATAGCAGGAGCAGGGGGAGCCAACTTCAAAAACTAAAGATTATTAGCTTTTGAGGATTAGTGCTCAAATTTGTTTATTAAAATCTGAGGAGCCCAAATGGGTCTAAGAAGAGTCAGTGTGCAGACCAATCCTGATCTGAGTCTTTAACTGTTGCTGGTGGCCATCGGTGGAGGCGACTCCATAACCCTCTCCCCTCCAGAACTGGTTAGCGGAGCGGAGTGAGGGAGCTGTGAGCCCGGCGCAACACTGCCAGGGCCTCCGTTACCAGTTCCGTTCTTGTTGACGAGCGTCGTCGGCTGGCCAAAGTTAGTGGTTCTCAGGGTTGCCAGGTGACGTGGGGAGAAGACGTGGGCCCTCGCTGCAGCCCGGGATTCAAAGGAGACATTGCAGGCATCGCAGCGGCCTGTCAGGGTCTCCTTTGGCACTGGCTGGCCGGCCGTTGTCGTAGCTGGAGATTCAGTAATGGTCAGCTGAACCGGTTTGGGCAGAATGGGACGATTTGCTTTGAGAGCGTTGTACTGAAGGTAGCTTCCTGAGCTCATGTCCACCTTTCCACCTGACACAGGAGACTGGAAATGGGAAGGTGGGGTGAATAAACAGGACAAGGGAGGGAATACGTTCAATGTGATATCATTAAAAATCTAAATTTTATTACAGATTTGGCTGAACATGACAAATATTCAAGCCCTCTATATAATTGCTACGGCAAGATATACTTTTGATTATACTTTTTTTTAACGGACAGCAAAATGTGGGTTTTCTTGAGCAACAGCTTGAGTCCTAAAAACTAAACAACACACATACTCCAAAGATAAATCAATACATACTAGAGTAATACAACAAACTACAGTGAAAACACTGAATGTCAGCCGCAGTGTATTGTGGGCTCAGACACATTTCACACCTTTAGGAGGAAAAAGAACGGCTAAGGTGGAGCAGTGCCAGACACCTAATTTCACATATTAATACAAATACTTTTCCGACTGAGGTTTTCTTATTAGAAAATGGAAAATGTATGCAAAATCGCAATAAATAATGAACTGGACTTTATTGCTATGCATTACAGGAAAAAAAGAATTAAATTGGGCCATAGGAAAAGTTTACTCTTCCCAGTGACCTACCTTGCTGTGAATTTTATTAGTCTTTCTTACTTAATAAAACAAGAATGTGTGTACCAAAGACTTTAAATTACTGTATAGTATGTCTACTCGCCAGCTTACCATTTTCTCTTGCTGCAGCCTCCAGCGCTTCTCCTTGGCTCTGGTGTTTTGGAACCAGATCTGCACCACCTTGAGCGGCAGGTTGAGCTCGGTGCCGATTGCCTCACACTCCATGGCATTAGGGTGGGCGCAGGTCTCATAACAGGACTGCAGAATTGACAGCTGCAGGCAGGACAAGTGCGTGCGTGGCCTGCGGCTGGATGAGTGGGGCAGATAGCTGCTTTCCGACGGGCTTGATTTAGCTACGACTGGGGTGGAGGGGCTGGCCACTTTGGAAGAAATGGGGGTATTCGGGCTAACTGGCGCAATGCTGGGGGTGGGAGGAGGGGGGATGGTACGAGGAGACGTGTGTGTCGGAAGAGCCAATTGTTCTCTTGATAGAGTGTTGATCTTAATGGGGACCTTGGGGGTCCAGTAGTTGAGCCCATTCTGTTTTTGTGGCATCACTGTTGTGGCAGTGGGCCTGTTGTTGATGGGAGTCGTGGGCAGCTTGGGTACCATACGGTTAGTGGCCCCTGTTCCAGAACCCATCTCAGTTTCATTGTCTCTCTCCTCGTCAGTCTTTTCCTCCTCGCTCTCCTCTTCTAACTTTCGTTTCTGGGCCGGTCGTGGGGCAATGGGGACTAGGTCCTTGGGTGGTACTAAAAGGACAGCAGTGTTGACTTTGGGTGCAACTTTGACCATAGTGAGGGTGCTGGTGGTTTCGAGCTTGGTTTTTGGCACTGCAGTAGCGCCACTGCTCACGGGACAGACTGTGGTAGAGGAAACGACCTCCTTCGGCTTGATAGGAACTGGGGCTATTTTTTTCAACAGGACAGGCTTGCCTAGCTCTTTTACAGGCTCTCTCTCTGTCTTTATGAGGGTGCGCACAATTGGAGTAGCTGTAATGGATCCAGTATTATTTGGAGCAGGCTTGTTGGAGAAAATGGGTTTGGAAAGAGGCCATGTAAATTTGATGAGAGGTTTGCCTACCGCTGCCAAGGTCCCATCACTGATGAATCGGACCTCACCCTTTCGTTCCCTCGCCCTCATGTTCTGGAACCAAATCTGAACAACCTTCTTTGGAAGATGGACCCACTCTGAAATCTGTTCAAACTCATGTTTCCCAGGATTCGGGTCTTTGAAATAGCAGCCATACAGAATGTCTAGTTGTTCAGCTTGAATGATGGTCCTTGAACGTCGCATATCCCGATACCTTTTTCCTTTAGACTTCCTCTGCTGCTGTTCCTGCTCCATCTCCTTCTCTCTCTCCTTTTCTCGCTGCCTTTCCATTAGTGTGGCATTCATTTTCTCTGCAGCCCTCATGTAAATACTAGATTTTGTCATGTTGTTGCAGTTCACCAGACTCATATTGCTGTTGGAAGAGCACATGGATGTAACAGGTTCAGGCTTCACCTGGACGACTACCAGACCTTTGGATGTGGGCCTCAAGCCAAGCCCATCCAGCAACTGTCCCTTCTGTGCTGCAATTTTATCAGCTAGAGATGATGAGGAAGAAGAAGATTTTGAGTTGTTTTTCCCCATGCTGAGATCCAGAGCAGACTCACAGTCGCCACCATTGGACAGGTAGTGGGAGGTTTGGCTGTGGGAGGAGAGAGATTGCGAGAGAAAAGAGCTGGAGAAGCGTGTGATGGTTGGTGGGTTAGGAAAGATGGGTATTTTGCTCCCATCAACCAATGAAGGAGTAAGAGAGAGGACATAGGGGCTGAGGAACTGAGAAGAAAAAGGAGCTAGGGACAGGGGAAGTGAGTGGAGAGCACTGGTTGGAATCTCAGCGTGGCACTGCGAAATCGGAGGATCCCCTTGGGCCTCCAACTCTAGATCCACATCTGGGTCCTGTCTCTCCTTCTTAATCTCCACCTCATCACGCTCAAACTCCGCCTTTCGTTTTTTTCTCTTTGCCCTCTGACCCCCAGCACTCTCCTCATCTTCGTACTCATCCTCCGCATCAGATAGAAACACAGTTGTGGAGCGCAAGACCTTTCCTCCAACCGGCCCCTTATCCCCATGGACTTCCCACTGTGCTTCATCTTTCGCAGGGCTCTCAGGACACTCCCTCAAAGACCCATTCTGACTTTCCTCATCAGACACAATGATAGAGGTGTATACCTCATTTTCTGAGTCAGAAGTCAGGCAGGAATCTCCCTGACCCTCTCTTCCAAAATCTCTCTGTCTGCGTTTCCCTCTTGTACTAGACAAATCCATCGCCTGGCTACTTGACGCTTCAACATCATCCTCACCTTCTGCTATTACCAGTGAGCTTTCCTCATCATCATAGTCATTGTCATAACTTTGGGCGTGCCTCGTATATCCTGCCAAGCGTTGTAAGTGTTCTAACTCTGTTGCCCTCTGCCTCTGTTTTGCATGTCGAGCCTGGCTCAACCACCTACGTACCTCTTCCTCAGAAAGCCCGACCTCTCTGCCCAGCGCCTCACAGTCCTCATGGGGAGGACTTGCAGCATCAGCCTCACTGCGTGACTCAAAGAACGCCCAGAGAACCTCCGACTGGAACTCGGACAGCACCGGGAGGTCTGGATAAATGGATCCCATCGCATTACAATGGGGTCGAGTTTGGTTGTTAGTTAAGGCATTTGTACTCGGGCTGGATTTGGGGGTGCCAAGAGAGCCACAAGGGCTGGTGCCCGATTGTGATTTTTGAGGGGTAGAATCAGGGCTAAGTGTAAGGTTTAAATTTAGAGGACTGAGGCTTGAGTTGCTGGGCACAGATGCAGAAGGCGAGAGATTCTTATTGCGGAGGCTCTTCTCTGTGCCCGATGGGGAGAGATTGAGGCTAGATGCTTTATCACCTTCCAGGTCCAACTGATTAGTCGAGCTGTCTCCATCTGTTGTGCTATCTCTATGTGCCTTTCCACTGTCTTCATTATTCTCAACCTTCACTTTGCCTTCTATATTAGGACACTGTGCAGATTCTTTACTGTCCTCCCCATGTGTATCCGTTTGAATGTTCTCTGTAGTCCAGATATTCCTGTCCTTGAGCTGATCTGAAACCTTCTCATCAACCGTCTCATCACTGTCCGGCCTTTCTTGTTCTCTCTCATACTTTATAGTCTGTTGTTGCTCATCCAGGCAGGGCTGTATGTTTGTTTGACCTGCTACAGAGGGCCACTGGTTCTGTAAGCTGTTAAGTCTTTGGGTTAGGAGAGCTTGCTGGGCTGTGCTGAGACCTATGAATGGCACACACTGGGTTAGAAGCTGGCCTTGCTGGTTCTCTTGGTGCTGCTGGGTATGGGCTTGGAGCCCATTTAAGATCAAGGGCATGACCATTTGAGTCTGAGGCACGAGCTGAGGCACGGCGGCACCAGTAGCAGCACCAGCCGCAAACAGGGAGGGGAGGAGGGAGTGTGAGAGGGTGTTGGGACTGGATGTGAGGAGGGTGAGAAAGGCTGAGACTGCCTGAGCTGAGGCCACAGGGGAGGTGAGGAGGGAGGGACCCACATGTGAAGTTTGAATCTGCTCTCCGTCTTTTGTGGTAGTCACCATCAAGGTCCCGGGAACAGCACAGTTGGTGGTGTTGACTAACTGACTGGTTCCACTTCCACATGTGGTCACTACAGCGTTTAGAGCACTGGTGGTGGTACCTCCCAAACTAGTGGTGGCAACTGCACTGTTTGCAGCATGTGCAACAATTCCAGCGTTTCTGCTGCGTGTCTGGTGCAAGACAGATTTCATATGGCTCTCAAGAGTGATGGCATGATTGTAAGAGACTCGACATACAGCACACTGGTAGGGTTTGTTTGATATATATGGCCGAGTCAGGACAGGAACTGAGGGAGTTGGGGGATCGATGTCCCCGCCTTGTTTAGCAGAGCCTGTTGTCATCCTCTGAATGTGGGATGCAGAGTTGTAATGAACTTTCAAGGCAGTTCTGCCAGGAAAAGTTTCCAGACAGGCATTGCATTTGAATGACTGAGTGTTATTTTCAGCTGGCACACCATTTTTACCAACTGACTTTTCACTCGCGTCGGGGATTTCTGTGTTTTCAGTTGCATCTTGCAGTTTGGCTCCTGTGAGTTGATCTCCCTCCTCTGCTGGCTCTGGCTCAGCTTCACCTCCCTCCTGTTCCATTATTCTCTCTTCCTCCATGTCTTTGTCTCCGAGCGTCTGGGTAGTGTCTGAACTCTCACTTGATTGGCAGAGATCTGAACAGACGGTTTCAGCGTGCTTGAGTTGTGAAGATTCAGCACCTGATAAAATGAAGACACAGGTTTAACTTGCATGTTCTCATTCATAGAGGAAGGAATAACAGAGGAATGTTACAGTTTATCGGCACATATCAACCATTATCCATATGCACCAATATGGGACTTTTTTTTCCACTGTGAATGCCTATCTCTAGGGATGTCCGATAATATCGGCCCACCGATATTATCGGCCGATATTGAGTTAAAAATGTAATATCGGGAATTATCGGTATCGGGTTTTTACAACCGATGTTAGTTCTGTAGGCTTCAGCATTTCCGAGTGTACCTGAATGCAACACGGGCCGTTTACAGGCGCGTGCTTGATGACGTATAACAACAACAACACGCTAGACTCGTAGGTTGCTAACCGTGGCTAACAAGCTTCAGCTCGCCCGGTGCATGAGATGACCGTGGTTTGGAAGTATTTCCAAGTGTCACCTCCTAACAGTGAATGTGCGCTTTGCAATGACTGCAAGGCGTCTTCCTTTAATACATCACATTTGATCACCCACCTCAAGAAGAATCATGCGGAGTTATACGTACGCTACATTTGTGCAGCAGAGTGATGAAAAGAAGAAACAGCAGACACCGAGAAACAAACTTTTTCTATCGTTCAGGATGCCGGATTCACCAAACGTGTGGAGTTTCTCGAGCCACGTTATGTCTGTATAACGCCCAGTCAGAGTGTTTCTCAGACCAGTGTTTACCCGAACTGTACAGCATTGTTTACAGTCACGTCGAGAAGGTAATTTCTGGTGCTGTATCCGTTAGATCCAATACAGGTTAGCATGTTGAGCTTAACTGCTAATTTATTGATTGTATTATTTGCCAAGTTACGGCTCAGTCGTTACTCAGTCTGGAAAAAGAAAACCAAGTTTGTTTACTACTGTGGACTGAAGCTATGCATCTTCCTTGTTTTGATATTGTCTGTAGTGTTGTTTGAGGCAAAATATTCTCTCTAAAAACACAAACAAATAAATGAATGGCACTTTTTTCAATAACTTATTTTGTACAGACTGTGTTTACATTTGAAAAGCCGTGTTGCATTTATGTATGCATCCAGTGGGGCATCACAATAAAATTAGGCATAATGTGTTAATTCCATAATAGGTGATATGTGATGAATTTTGGTGTAGGGGCTGCATATATCGGTATCGGGTGATATCGGTATCGGAAATTAAGGGTTGGACAATATCGGAATATCGGATATCGGCAGAAAAGCCAATATTGAGCATCCCTACCTATCTCTGCTTTTTCCTTTACATAGTTTTGAAATAGGCACAACACAATTTTAGTGCTGCAAAAACAACTACATTACCATAATCCCTTTATGGACCAAATTGTATTTGGCTGGAAAGGCATACCATTGTGTTATTACAGTGGTCAATTTTGTAGTTGTTTTCCTCATGATTTACATTTTTTTTCCCCCCAGTATTCTTTTACGCTCACCTGAAGACTTTAGAGCACTTTTGTCCTCTTCTCCTCCACCGGCACCCAGTTTTAGAACAGCCTGTTAAAAGAAAATGAAAGGAGAGTGTCAGCGAAATTCCAATAGCAAACTGAACTCTGCAACAGCTCCTTTCAGATGAGCTGAATGCTATGTAGCTTTTGAGCAGCACAACATTTGGGCGTGTCTCATTGATGTGTGGTTATATTACACATAGCAAGCTTTGCTAGCCTTTAATTAACAAATGACCCTAAAGGCATAACTTAAGCACGCTTTGATCTATTCATCCACCAATCAAATTCCTTCCTTAACATACTAAATTGTCATCCACCCATTACAAATAGTGTGTTCATTGAGGTGCTTATTTGACACTTTAGTGTTCACTGCCAAAAGTGAATCTGCACAAACAAGTGAAGGTAAAGCCATCACCCTCGACAGTCACACGACTAATTACTAATGCATTAATTTATTTGGTTATGCAGAAAAAGGTATATCATTTCTGTGATTGTGTGTAAAAAATATTGTCCAATGAACATTACTTTGTTAAGCTGATGAGAGTTTTTATTAAGAAATGTATTAGACCAGAGGCTTTCAAAGTGAGGGGTGGGCTCCAAACTGTCTCAGGGGAGGCTCAGTGAATGGAAGTGAAAATATTACATCAGTTATCAAAAGAAGATCAAATAGAATAGCCTAAATGTGTGTGATTTTGTTAAAGAGATTAAAAAGAGTTCAGAGATGCAGTTGCTTTGGGGAATTTTAACGGTTCTCCCACTTTTCCAGAGTCAAGAACTAATCGATGTTTAAGGACAGACCTTGTATGCATTTGCTGTAGTCTCCAGATATCCAAAAGAAATATAAGACAACCCTGGCTAAATGGTTGACCCCACCATAAGATATGAATTCTGATGAGCATTTACCTATGTAGCATGCATATAACCTAGGAATAACATGTAATTACCCATTACCTACATATGGGAAAGTCAAAGGATTAACAGTGTTTAAACTCCCCTATGCATACAGTTAACAAGCCTTGTCTCTTTTTTTTTTGTTATTTTTAATAATGCATGGGTGACCAAACCAGCAGGTTAATAAACTTAGTGCGTTTACATGCAGTTTAAAAACCCGATTATATTCGGGTTAAGGGCATACCCTGGTTTCTTAAACACCATACTCCGGTTAAAATCGGGGTTCTCATACCCAGGTTAACAGACCTAAAGAACTCCTTCAGTTCCCAGATTTTTCGCGCATGTAAACAGCGCTCTCGGATTATTATCGGGTTTCTTGTCTGCACACGCTCCCCACTCCGCAGCAGTGGCTTGCGGAAAACAACGTGAAAAACACAACAATAATAGAGCGTTACCTTTAAACCAAGGGAGGACTTCACAACAGCAAGTGACATTACCATCAAGAAGACCCGTTTCGGTCGTAATTCTGTCCAAAAGTCGGCTGTTTGTGATTTTGACAAAGGTGAACCAGAAAAAAAAAGCTGTTATCAGTCCAGCTGTATGTTGGTGGAGCACCACCTACTGCACCTGATCTCGAGTTACTTCGTCATTTTCCCATTCAACCCCTTTCATGTATACGAGGGGAACTTCAATAATCTGATCATTCCCTAAACCGGGGTAAGGCCATTTTCTGGTAACTGATGTGCATGTTATCGCACTGTATTTAAAGCAGAGGTTTTCAGAGTCTCAGCTTGTGGGCCTTTCCTCAAACAAAGCTTGGAAATATGCCCCCTCACCCCACTTATTTTTGCTCAATTCCTCAATGCCGATGGGACCATGATTAGGTTATATGATCCCGCAGACAAAGACATGGACCTTTGATAGCTTAATATTACTGTTTATAACACAACTTCAGACTACACCAAATACATAAAAAACTACTGTTTCTCTGAACTCTCTCTAACCAAATCACACACACTTAGGCTTCTATGTGATCGCCTTTTGATAACCAATGTAATATTTTTTCACTTTTGTGGGGATTCCCTTTGAAACCATCTGATCACAAGCATCGTTTCTCATATACAGCAGATGGTGGAAAAAGTAACAGCAACTAACTAAAACACGGTAGCTCAGCTCATTTGTCTTTAAGAGTTAATTTAACTGTTGGTGAACGTTGAACACTTTGCAAATGCAGTTTTCCTTTCCACATCACTTAATTTGTATTAACTGCAGAGTTACAGTATTGCAAGCTGTTTTGATATTTTTTGTCCAACCTGTATATCAGCCAGAAACAATTAGGCTCATTAACCATTATTACACGCACAATTGATTTACTACCCAAAGTAATCAAGTTTTAACCTAGCCATACTGTCCCAACCATACTCACAATGTCTAGCAGTTTGTCGACACAAGATGGAAGTACGCTGTGTTGTTCAGTGAGATGTAGAGACAGGGAGGATCTGTCTGTTTGCCCTTTTTGGCACAGGGGGCACAGCCACTCTGCCACTCCATTACTTTCTCTGCTCACGGTCTCTCCAGACTCCTCCTTACAAACAAAAAATAGATGTTAGAGAGTCTTACTCTTTCTGGAGCCGTTATTACTTATCACAAATGCAGAATAGAGGAGAGAGAAAGAAAAGGGAAATGTAATAAAGGATGTTATTTAACCAAGACCAATAGGGGAGCTGCACACACCGAGATAAAAGTATGTTACTTGTTGGTTACACACTAACTAAAGTGACCAGCACTTATTATGCATTTCCGTGTTTGACTATTTGAATACACAATCAGAAACCAGTTACCATACCCTTCAACAGGCATGCAGTGTCCCTTTTAAAACCAATCCTACATCTCATTCTTAGAGGTCTTTGAAGTTACACAATAACACCATTGTTTAAATGACACCTCAGTGGTGTAAAGGGCTATCTATCTACTGCTTTGAAAGGGTTTTTACACTGCACTGTTGTAAACCTCAGATAATACATGCATTGTCTCATACCTCTGCAATCAATTTAACTTTCAACAAACTGATCTGATCACATGTGCACACGAAAATGCCGAACATGGAGCAGCAGTCAATCCAAACCATAACATGCACTGCTGACATTCACAATTAACAACGAGCACACGGTCTCCCGAACCATTCATTTCCCTCCAGTGTTCACCAATATATTAAATGTGATATGAAATCATACTGCATGAGCTCGGCGTGCACGATCAAATACTCCCACGCAGTTTTAAGGAAAGTCCAAATAGACCACTAGTCTGTATTTCTTTAAACCACACAGCTTCGGTGTATCTGTCCTTAAGCACTGCCGATCCGAGATGCAACCACGAAATACCAACACAGCTACAAATCCTCACTTCCTCGTCATGCCAATTACCAACGCTAGCAGGGTTAAATGAGCAGATAACATTTCCACAAGTCATCATAAGGTGTTTTTAAAAAAAAAGCTCCTCGTCTCTTCATAATTAAAAGCCAAAGAAATAACTAGGGTGACGTCTCTCTCGCTCTTAGTTGGCTAATTAATGAGCAGTCTAATTAGCTATGCCGACCAGAGACGAATCAATTAGCTAGCAAGCTAGGTTGAGAAGCCCCCCTGTAACGTCGCATTACAGTCGTGTATGTTTGTGGAAATGCTGGTTAGCTGTGGGTTAAAAGCCCGCAGTGATATCCAGACACTTCTCCAAAAACTGCAAAACAACAAGGCAGACGTGCGTGTAACCCCCCTGGTTAACGCGGTCCATTACATTAATAAACAAAAAAAGGGCTAAGAACAGTCGTGTCACTTGGCTAAGCTAGCTTGTTAGCAGGCAGAGATAATTAACCTCTGAAAACTGTCTCTTAACTGTTTCTAATAGTCTCCGTGCCAGCTCCAGGTGGGAACTGCAGCTCGAACACACCGAGTAACTCACCCAGGAGACTAAATAATACTCGCAACTGTGCTGTTAGATTAAAGAAAAAACCTCGGCCTCGAGTTGTTTGCTTACCCCTCTGATTGTGTGCTGCCAATCGGGCATGTAGTGTTGCACCGCCCGCCGCCTGCTGCTCAACAGCGCAAATGGAGGCCTACCCGGACTAAAGCCATTTAATTAATGAACGTGGGCTCCGCTTACAGATGTGTTAGAAAACACTCGCACCCCCTCCTCCCTTAGCCGCCCAGCTAGACCCCCTTTTGGACGCGTCCTGGCGTTCAAAACCGTACCTTAAACACTTACCGTGCAACACATGGCCATTTAAACAACCATTTTAACAGCTTCGATGCGTAATTGGCGAAGGAATTCAACGCTAAAAAAGCGTAAGTAAGAGTACGTGCGCCGCGGTCGCCTCGACGATGGGGGTGGTGGTGTTGTTAGGGAAGAGAGCAGGCGAAAAGGGAAGAAAAAAAAAGTTTGGGATTTAATGTTGGATTTCTATAAGGGATCGGATCTGTGTGGGGGCACGATCCGCCGTTTGCTCGACCCCTCTCCACCGAGCCGCTCAAATCAGCACAATTAACCGATCGCGAATGACGTTTAATTAAGTTCAGGAGCAATTAGTGTTAATGCGTTTTTTTTACCTGCATGGTCGCCGCTCCAGCACGCACACACACACATACACACACACACACACACGCTTTCTCTGTGGCTCCTCAGAAGTGAAAAGTTTTCTTGCCTGCCCTCCCTCTCTCTCTCTCTCTCTCTCTCTCTCTCCTGTTCTCCCCCTCCCTTCATTCGCCCTATCCCTCTCTCCTTCCCCTCTTTCCTCTAGTAAACAGACCACAGCTCCCCCCAAGGCTGATTGCTGACATTCAGAAAGGCAGACACGGCTATCAAATCCCTTATGTAACAGCGCAGATATTAGGGATTAGCACTAATGTGTGTGATTAACCAATAATGACCAAACGAGAAAAACGCACATAGATCATTTTCGAAACAGAAAGTATGCCCTTCCCCATTCTGCCAACTTGGATTGCCACAAAAGGTGTGACGCGTTAATTAAAGGCTGGATAATGGACACACACCGTGCACTCAGCGCCATGTACGCGCACGGCATTATGACATGTTTCCAGTCCAATCATAGGTGTGGCGCGCGGTCGTGGAGTAAATGTGTATGAAGCGAGAGGCGGATTAAAAACTGCACCATCTGTGTGCCCCTGCGTTACTGGGACAGGAAGTGATGTTCCCGAATACCCTGATAGGTGTCTCCGATTGCGCCTGTGCGAAAATAAACTCCGCTGACGTGGTGCGGAGGTGCCGGGATTGATGTGTCGCCCGATTTTGCATGCAGAATACTTTGGATTGACAGCTGGTGAAGGTGCGTGAACGCGTATTTCTCCAAGTCGATGGTGATTTTTTCGCAACCGTGTGGTTCAGTTGGGTGGTTTTGGTCAGTGTGAGTCTGCAGCAGAATGACTGGAGCCTGGGTATAAGGACACAGGTGTATCTCATAGTGATACACAGTAGTTGGTTCGACAATGACTGTTCCGTTTGGAGCATTTGCAGACGCGTAACAGTGGGGCTGGGAAATAAGAGCATAAAAACTATCATGAATACAGCGTTTTTGTAAAACTTGTACTTTTTTATTTCTCTATCCTTGTCTACTTGTTGATTTGCAGCTTGCTGTGGTGTTTACTGTTGTTGTTGATGTTGTTGTTTACCCATTATTCTTTCTCTGTTTGAGGAAATAGCATGGTTTGAAAATGGTTACCAAAAATATTGATGTCTTAAAATGAAAATACGAAGGAAAATGCAAAACCAACCAGTGGTGGGAGAAATAATAAAGCAGGTTTTACTTAAATATACTATATTATTAATATATTATTAAATAATACCACAATGTGAAAATACTTCTTCGTAACTTGTTACAGCAGAGGAACACACTGAAGATGTGTTGATGTGTTGGATTGTTACTACTGGTGTGTTACGGTGTAAACTGCATTTTAAAATAGCAGGTTGGAGTGAAGGTCATTTTAAATAATTTATATCATTTTTGGTAGCTTTGTATATAATATTGCATTGCATTTATTGACAGAAATTAAGGGGGTCAAAGGGGCAAAATTCTCAGAATGCTTAACTTCGTTTCCATTTATGTCTGAAACACACACTCACACAAACTGTTACATAGAAATGCACTGATAATAGCATGTTTTTGATTTAGCATACTCGCGTTGGCACAAGGTGGTGATTACTGTATGCATTTAATCTGGACTTTATGTACGAATTACTATTTATTTATAAAAGTGCCCCTACAATTTTGTAGATACCATGATTTTTTTTAAGACAGTTCGGGCAAAAAGTGCCTCCCCAAATATATTTTATATTATATATTACACTGATATTATTTTATATTTTTTCATTTTGTATGTTCTAAATTTGTGACTTAACTGTACTGTACTATCAGCGCAGTAAATATTAGTTGTCACTATTGTTTAATGTATAATACATGGCGGCTGTGGCTTGGTGGATTCGAGAGATTGGTCGTTCGATCCCCATCTCCCCCCGGTCCTCATGTCGAAGTGTCCTTGGGCAAGACACTGAACCCCTGCGCATGGGTGTGTAAATGTGGTGTGAATGGTTAGATCAGATTAGATGGTATGTATATGTCCATTGCCATCAGTGTGAATGTCAGTGTGAATGGGTGAATGTGACAGACACTGTGAAAGCGCCTTGAGTAGTCAGATGACTAGAAAGGCGCTATATAAGTACAAGTCCATTTACATTAATTAAAAAGTCTATGAAAGAGCTTTAAACTTTGGACTTGATGTGATCCCTGTTGCTGTTAAAAGCCGTGTTGGTGGTAAACTTTGTAAGGAAAAGAGTCAAACAACAAAGTCACCAAAACTTAATCTGGCCAAAGCCTCCTTACTTTATAAAAAAACAAAAAACACTTATTGCACCTGTTTATGTGGTTGCTTACTGAATAATTGGATATCAGTCGTAAAGCTTGAAGTCTTTAGCTGGATTTGTAATCATACAGTATTGCCGGTGTTCACTTTTATGTCATTTCAGATGAGTGTGGAAGTGGAAAGAAAATTTGTGTGCAGTGCTGACACTCTGAAAACACTGAAGGAGATCGGGGGTACGTGTTTAATTTGTCTGCCACACATTTACGCATGGGTGAGTTTAGAACTGAGGCATTTAACTGATGCTGTGATCCATGTCAACTCCTAAGTGGTCACTGAAGGACTTCATTTAATGACACTAATTGCTGCGGTTTGCACTGTAACTGAAGTTACCCTGTTTAATCATCTGTATCCACCTCCTCCCACTTCTTTTACTCAGCGGTGTGTCTTGGTCAGAGGCAGTTTTGCGACCAGTACTTTGACACCCCAAAGTTTGACCTGACTCTCAAAGACATTTGGCTGCGTAAACGTAAAGGATGCTGGGAGCTAAAGTGTCCGACTGCGCTCAACGAGACAGACGAGGCGTCTGGAGAACAATCTGCAGCAGCGACACTGTGTTCCCGCTACAAGGAGATAACCGACCTGCCTGAAATTCAACTGCGAGTGAAAGAGGTCATAAAAGACATTTGTGAGGACAGAGAGACAGAGACAACCCCCTCGCAGAAGGATGAGCCCTGGCTGAGCCCAATGAATCTGGTTTGCTTTGCAGAGTTTACAACAGTGCGGCAGTCGTTCACTTTAGAGGAGGAGGGAGTGCAGATAGATCTCGACCAAGCTGACTTTGGCTTCCATGTGGGAGAGATAGAGGTCCTAGTCCCAGAGGGAGGAGACGTGCAGTCTGCCTTAGAGAAGATCGAAAGAACGGCTGGAATGCTGGGTGAGCTTAAACCTGTCAAACTGCCCAGCCCTCTGTATAAATATAACAGTCATTATCACATATTATATTAATCAAGGGAGGTTCTGATACTGTTTTCTCTTCTCCTTCACAGGTCTGACTGGAGATCAGAGAGTTGAAGGAAAAATGCATGTTTACCTTAAAAGATATCACCCAGAGCACTTTGCAAAATTACTGAGCGAACATGTTCTGTAAGACATTATACACGAGCTGTAACGCTGAATAGTTTTTAAATGTACAAGATGAAATCTGTAAAATGTAAGTACTACTTATGAGAAAGCCTAACTTTATTAAAATAAATGAAAATGTAAAGACTAATGGTATTGACTCACTGTACAGACCTGATTCTCTCGAGACATTTCCTGTATGACAAACCTTCAAAAACAGCAACAGGCCTTTAAAATATATAATAGCAGAAGGTGCAATGTCCATGTCCTCTACACCGCATGCAACCGTTTTGTTTTTGTCTGGCTGAGAGGAAGTGTGAATACTGGAAATCTACCTAGTGCGATGCTGTCACCTTTAACGACGATTGTACTGTGTTGTATTCAAAAGACAGACTTATTAGGCACATCCAGATGAAGAGCTGGTGACTGTGTTTCACCCCCCCAGCCAGGGGTGGGGTGCTATTTATTTAAGTGCTGGAGCGCATGATTGTGGCTCGTTTCAAAGGTTATGTCAGCACTGTTCCCACGGTGGCAAGTTTCCACCAATAAATCAACCATAGCTGACCACACGATCAAATGTTCAAGTAGCAGTAAGTGATACTAGTGGTCAACCAATACACCGATGCCAACTAGAGAACAGGGTGGCCGATTATTAATTAATTAATCCCCTCAGATTAAAAAAAACAACAATTTAATGATAATAACAAAGGATACACAAAATTGCTGAACAAACATTTGTTAATCAGACTTTGATTATCTCAAAATGAGAATTGATCTACCACTAGGCGATAAGCGTGGCACAAAGCAATCTTTTTTAATTATATATTATATGGAATATGGAAATCTTAATTACATTCTCTAAAATGTGAACATAGAGAGCAAAGCTGATGTCCGAAGAAACAGATGGCTTCATTTTTCTTATAAATATCTACCCATTTAGGGGGACGTTGTGCACATTTATACACAAGGAACAGCAATGTAACTTCATCAAGTATTTCAGAAGCTAAACGTCTAGTTCTGTGTCCCACAATATTTGCTGCTTTGACATTACTGCACACATGGAAATGTTTCCAGTTACGGAAAGCAGCATCCTGTAATCATTAAAGTAAAACACTCATACACCAATACATAAAGAGGGGAGTGAGCGATGTACGACGCAGGTATACAGGTCTGTAAATCGGAGAAAATACTTCATTCAGGTGGATGATTTAAGGGTACAAGCGGATTCAGATGGCGTCAGACCTGATCTGAGCATTAGTCAATCAAAACACCTCTAATGTCAATATGTAAACTGATCATTCCACCGGTTCTTATTGGCTCTCTCGCATGACAAAAGCTTAAGTGACGATCGGATCTTCGCGTGTTTTAATGGGCTGTACTTGACATTCAGAACGTTAATATGGCGGTGAACACATTTTTTCTATGTAAAGATATAGTGGAGTAATGGCGTCCTGAGCAGAGAATGAAGTCACTCTCCCTCTGTGTGTGTTGTAATGTGTGTTCCAGTCCAGCCACGCGTGCATGTGAGTGCATGATTCTATGTCTGTCTACAAACAAAATGAGACTCAAAAGTGCTTTGATGTCAGAAAGCTATTGTATAGAATAATCATGAATTTGTCTTCAGTCTTTCCTGCTGGTATTGATTGAGATTTAACTCAACAAAAATGATTGATTGTCCATATTGAATTTGGGAGATTCATTGGATTTTGTTTGCCCTAAGAAAAAACATTGAGGAAATCATCTCTTCTGACACAATGGTTACTGTACTCAAACAAAACAAAGGTTTTTGTTGAAGTGCCTTGGTTATTTAAAAAAAAAAACATACTAGAACAGCAGTGGTATCGCCACAGGGGATATTCTATCAAACTATGAACAATCAAAAATAACATTATTTTGGATTAAATCAAGTTTTTATCATTTTTACTCTAATTCTGATCTGCGGTGTACATGAACGTTACCATAACATGCACAGAATTAAAATGTATTTATGCGGCACAAAACTATAATATAAAAAACCTTTGCATCGCAAGTAAAAAACAACCTTATCTTGATAACAAATTTAAAAGATCTTAATCAACTCTTTACAAAAGCTGATCAGATGCTTTGTATGCAGTATGGGTAATAATGAAACCATTCAGTTGACTCCTACATAGTGTCCGCATAATTATGGCACAGTCCCACATAACACTTATCCCTTTGTTTGTACAACAAGAGATGCATCCTGTTATCACGACAAAGCATCTCGTTAAAAATGAGCGAATAATCGAGTTAAACCGACTACATGTTTTTACAATAACAGATGATTTCTCATTATGATGAGATAAGTTGAAAGTGTTGCCATTGGCATGCCGCAGAAATAGAGTGGAAGCGCTGAATGAACTGTTTTTTATTTTTGCAGCATGCTCCTGTTGAGCAAGATAGATTGCATTGCAATTAGTATGCAGACACCGCAGGAGTGTCTGGTCTACTGCTGTGTTTTCATCCATAAAAAAGAGGACTCGGTCAGTTCATTTCAATCCTCATCCTTTTCTGCAGCACTGTGATGACACCATTCCTCCATGAGAGAGAGAGAGAGAGAGAGAGAGAGAGAGAGAGAGATTGTAACAAAAGATGAGTTACCACTGTCACGCATTGATAATCTTCTTCAACTTCAGGCTGACAATCAGACGGAGGTGACGGAGGCAGTTCCTCAGAGTTTGAAATTAGCCCTCCGCTGAATTCCTCAGCTGGTGTCGTCTCTACTGCATCAACACCAGCACCCGTTTTGGACTGCTTTGTCTGGACACCTGTGATGCACACACACACACAATAACAGAATGTATACAATATAGAGTAATGTGATACATGGCTAGGCGTTTTCACACCGAGTGCAATCATGAGTCATTTGAGAGACACACACCCAGGCTTCTCCTGAATATCAGTGTGCGTTTTGACAGCTGGGTCCCCACAGTCCTGGTCTTGTTCGCAGGAAGACTACACTGGAGGCCAACGTCACGGACGGCCACTGAGTTACACTGACAGGCCACATCTGCTCTTTTGAACCATAATGGAGCTGCATCCTTCATAAAAGACAAAAACAAAACAATAATGTTGTTTCAGTTTTGCATGAAACTGACAGGATACGCCACAAACGCCACAAGTAATACATAAAGCGTGAATGATTACCAATTTAAAATGTTACCAAGATGATTTATAACATTTTCAACCTTTTGAGAACACCCCACTTTAACCTTTTAAACCATGTTTTTTCTTTACTTCAGCTGTGTTTTTGGTATAACAGACTGCACAGGAACACCGGGTCTGATTTTGACAGCAATCCCACTGTTAAGTTGTACGCAACACACTAACCCTAACCCTTTCAAAATAGGATTTCCAGGTCCAACCAGACCAAGCCTGTGCCGTGGTCCCTGTTGTTTGAACAGAACTGAGTTTTAAGAAAACAACGCAATTGTCATTTTGCCTCTTTCTTATGGATGAAAAAGGTGTCTAACGGCGATGTTAGAGGTTAGAGGTGATCGTAATTGTTCACATGTTCGGCCGTTGTATCCGTTTTGTTTCAACGGAGGGTTCTGACCTGGAAATCGCATTTTGAAAGGATGTTGCATTAGACTGACCAGCCGGATACAGTGAACCCTGCATATAAAACATTTACTGGATTAATTGCTTATAAATAGAAGGAAAGTGCAATTTAAAGAGAAAAAGAAAAGTAAATATATTGTGTGTACACAGGCAGAACTTAAGGCAAGGATACTTCTGCAACATGACATAAGGCCAGGCAGGGGC
Source organism: Echiichthys vipera (assembly GCF_963691815.1). Taxonomy (NCBI): domain Eukaryota; kingdom Metazoa; phylum Chordata; class Actinopteri; order Perciformes; family Trachinidae; genus Echiichthys; species Echiichthys vipera. Next base: position 18,161,075 of record NC_139846.1, on the reverse strand, counting down.
AGTTAGCATCCTGCCCTCTCCCTTTCCCTGGCACTAAAAAAAAAAAGCTCTATTCTACTCTGGCACCTTATTTGCATTCAAAGTTTTCTAAAAATCCCAGTGTGAATCAATTTATATTCATTATGAATTAGAAAATGACCCTATTTCTGGCGACTTTTGGCCCATTGGCCGTAAGTTGAGTATCACAACATTGCTGTTGCTCCATTCTTGTGATGGAGCAACATTTGGCCTCAAAACTTTTGAAAACAAAGATTTTTTTTTTTTTTCTTCTTCTTCTTCTTTTTGCATTTTACATATCAGCCAATCTCAAGCACTCTGGCACAATAATCCTGGTGGGTGGACTGGTTCATCTTGGTCTATAGAAAGAACAGGATGGATTTGTTTTAGCTGTAACCCTGTGAATGATCCAGTTTTAGCTAACTTCAGCTAACTTTCTTCACATAAACTGAACTTTTATTGTGTATTCTTTTTACTTTCTTCATAATTTAGCCAGGCAGGGTGGACAAACTCTTCATTAACACCATGGAAATAAAGACCTGAGTGAAAGTTCATGTTTTACTCTTTTACGCCTCCAAACAAAAGATGTCACTTCCTGAAAATGGTCTCAATGGAAACATAAGGTGAGAAACTATAAACTAATAAGGTGGGAAATGATCTGAGGAACACGCAGTAAATAATGAAATTGTGTGTGTTTAATCAGAGAGATTTCAAATTTCCAAAGAAACTATTAAAGAAGAAATTTAGTATTTTATAATTTTATAGAGGGGTGTCTGCAGGGCTCCTGAAGTAAAAATAAAAAAAGCATTTTAATGTGCATTATTTTGTTTTTATCTGTTGCTGCGTAACGGGAATGACCAAAAACAAGACTGAAGAGATCCCCCCAAAAAAATTTCAGTCAAAAGCAACTAGACTTGGTTCTTTGTCTTGGAAGACGTTTCACCTCTCATCCAAGAGGCTTCATCAGTTCATGTACGCATCTGACCAGGCTGGGACTGGACCAGGACCAGGCCCAGGCTGGGACTGGTCCAACTTAACTGGTGTGAGATCCAGGTATTTAACCTCTCACAAGGCCGATGATGTCACTGGAACCCTTTGTGCCCCAAGTGCCAACAACAGCCTTTCGAGTGGCAGTCGTTGGTGGGAAGTTGGTTTCGACTTCGTTAGTGCTCTATTGAGTCTTAACGACAGTCGTTGGGGTCACAGGACAACATTTGTGAACAGTTGTTCTTTGAGGTTAGATTGTTGAATCTTCTGAAGGGATGAAAGGGCGGCATTGTAAACTGGAGATAAGTGGTGTCTCAAACCTCCTCCTCTGTTTAGCGACGGTTTCTCCACTTTTATATAGATGGCTTCTTTTACTCCTCTTTCAAACCATCTGTCCAGGGTGTGGACATTGTTGTCATCAAAGGAGTGGGCTTTCTCCTTGAGATGTAAATGAGCAGCAGAGTCCAGGCCTGAGGAGTTAGCTCTCCTGTTTTGGGTCATGTGTTTATGCAGTGGTTGTTTTGTTTCTCCAATGTAGAGATCTTTGCATTCCTTATTTCATTAACATCATAAACCAGATTGCTTTTGTGGGTGTGTGGTCTTCTGTCCTTGGGATGAACTGGTCTCTGTCTGAGTGTGTTACTGGGTTTGAAATACACAGGGATGCAGTGTTTGTTGAAGATCCTCCTGAGTTCCTCTGATACCCCGGCCGCAAGACTGAAGAGAATTAACTTAGGTGAGACGGATTTTGTCTTTGAGTTCAGGGTTCAAAATGCCTTGTTGTTGTTGTTGATTTTAAGCAACCTTTGTTTGGCAAAGTCAACAAACAGATGACCTGGGGTAAAAAATTATTCAAATAAGAAACAACACATACATATCACATAGGTAGACTACATTAAAAGACAAACAACAATCAGGACCTTCAAGAAAAAATAGTAAGGCAAAATGGTTAGAGCAGCCGCCCCATGTAAAGAGACTGAAGGTCCTCAAGGAAGCAACCCTTTGCTGCATGTCCCCCCCCCCCCCCCCCCCTCTCTCTCTCACCCCATGTCCTGTCTGCCCTATATAATAAAGGCTTGAAAAACTGCCAAAAAAACAAAAAAAGTATTTTAATGGGCATTATTTAGTGTTTATCTGAAAAAATGTGTGTCTTTTGCTACATAACAGGAACGACCCACAACAAGACTGATGAGAATTAACTTAGGTGAGACAAATTTTGTCTTTGGGTTCAGGCAGTAGTGTAGTGGTAGTTCATGAGGTGGCGGTGCTGCTAGGTAGATGAGTATGTAACCATGTAGGGAGTAGGTAAACTTACATATATTTTTATATATATTATTGTGTCAAAAATAATATGGTATGTCCAGCACAACTATTGACAATTATTTTGAGGGAAAAAAGATATTATACTACTTTATATTACAATGTCTTTTTGGCTGATAGGCGGGAATACTGTAAACTGTTAGAATAAGAGGGGGGTATAGTCCATATACCTGGGTATACCCTCCACTACACCACTGGGTTCTTGTTGTTGTTGTTGATTTTAACCTTTTTTGGCAAAGTCAACAAACAGATGACCTGGGGTAAACAATTATTAAAAAAAGAAACAACACATACATATCAAATAGGTAGGCTACATTAAAACACAAACACAAATCAGGAATAGTCAAAGAAAACAAGGAGCGTGTTTAATCGATACGTAACGCGTCACGACCAACGACCTTGCGTCACAGTTACGTCCTGTCACGCTCCTCGTGCAGGCTGATTGCTCGGTTCCCAAAGCAAATACCCAAAATATTTACAGCTCACTTCAAAACAACTTCACAGAAGGTAAAAACGCAACAATAGCATTGTAATTGAAATCACGAGAGACGAGCGGTCGGTCGCTTTGTAGCGCTGGGTTCTGCACGGGGCGGTGAACACCACACACACACACACACACACACACACACACACACACGGTAAATGCACACTTAGCTGTGTTTAGCTCACACTTCAACACACACCAAAGCCCTCCCTCCCACCCACCCACCCCAGGCGGTGAGCTGCACCGTCCAGAGCTTCTGTGAAAGCAGAAACACACACACTTACATTCTTGAGCTCTGCCGGGCTCCCGGGGTAAATGGAGGGCTCTGCGTCCGGTTTCAGGTACAACTTTTTGGCAAAGCCCATGGACCTTTGGAATAAATTCGCAAAGCAGTCTTTACTGAAATGCGCCCCGCAGATACGGAGTCCCGCTGTGACTGAAGGTCTGAAGCGGTGTTGGTAAATAAAGTCCATCCAGATTTGCTTCAGTGCCGGGTTCTTGGGCAAATAGTGGAAGGAAGCTCCCGGTTCTGGTTTGCAGCCCACAACAGCACACTCGGCCATACTTCAAGGGATTTCCAAAGCCTGGCCACTCGGAAATGCTTTCACTCTTAAGCACCTTTACTGTGTGCTGCAAGTTTCACATTTCCACATTGACACTTGTGTAATACGCACAGATTGAACCAGGATTGGCTTAGCATTTAGTGATGTCACAAATATTTGCATGAGGACATCCCAGCTTATTTCTAAAGCACATAATAGCTCCCAATATATCATTTTATTATAGCCTGACTCAGAGATCTAGACTTAGACTTCTCTTTATTGATCCTTTGGGATGATTCGAGCGAGGAAATTGAATTTACGGCATCTTACACAAACACAAATGAGGCATAAAACATACAGTATAAGATAAACAATAAACCTGTGGCTAAATAAATATAGAAAGCAAAACAGTAAACAATAAACGATGAGTTAGATATAGAACGTACGGAAGCCCTAAAGGGTCATAAATTACACACATTTAATTTCCTCTGTTTTCCTGTGATAATCAGATAATTTTTTCCGTTTTCCCGTGATAATGAGATCATTTATTTGAGATCTGGAGAAAACACGACAGTCTAGTCTGTGAAATCGTTGCAGAAAACATCATTCAGTGTATCAATGTCAGAGGAGCAGGAGAATATTGATCACCACATCACATATCTCTTCAATCAAGGCCTGACAGGCTGAAACTGCTTTATGCCTTTCTATGACAGATAATGTTCACATTAGTGTACGCCAATTAAGGAGACGGTTAGTAAGGCCTCAGCTTAATAAAGCTTAAATAAATGTATTATAATCGGAGGTGTGAGGGAGCCCAATGTCCTCGTTAACCATAGGTTGTTTTTTTAACAAAATATTGTCAAACATCTTATATCACAATAACATAAATACCAGTACAGGGAGGAGTTTTACAATGTGCACATAAATATACAGATTACAGTTTAATTTCATAACAGTAAATAACCAACGGAAGTCATCAGTCAGTGTTGTCTATAGGGTTCTGCAAGATATGAGAAGTCTTTACGAGGCATGACATGTCAGATGTGATGGAAATCTCAGGCCTGTCACGTTTCACTCATTATCTATCAAATCTCAAGAAAACAGAGGAACTAAAATGTTTGTAATGTATGACCTTTTAGGGCTTCTGTGAGAAGGTAAACAATAGACAGTAAACAATAAACTCTTAGTTAAAGTAGAAATAAAAAATACTGGATAAAATAAAATTCACATTGAAATCAGATAAGTGTAGAGAAACGTAGAAGATAAAATATATATGACTGTATCTGGCAGAAATTAGCAGTGAGATTAAATTATTGCACATAAGTGGTGGATTACGTTATTTCACAAAGAAGAAGAAAAGTGTCCAGTATGTATGAGTAGATTATTGCACAGTGAGTGGCCTCCACTCCTTCCCTTCTGTCCTCTTTATTTCCTCCAATTAAAATATGTGGTAGGTATATGCAGATTCACAGGTTTGCTGTATATTCATTGGTTATAAGTTTAAAACAGCAACACAACTATGCATTTATTTAAAATATACAGACAGTCACCACAAAAATGAATTGCTTATAAAACTAGATTTCTGATACAGTGCACCTCTTCAAGTCAGCCAGGATGATGTGATGATAAATTTAGCTTTCACACTTCAGTTGTTATTATAGTAGGGCAGTTTACCCCTTCTGTGGTGTGATTTAATGTGTATCCTATTACAATTTGTCAATTTGTGTTGTATGTATGTATGTCTTGTGTATATATACTTTATGTGTTTTATTCTGCTCTCTGAAATAGCATAGCACTTTAGCACGCGTTTTGGCTCCTAGAGGGCACTTTAGAGGGGACTTTGGTGCGTGTTTTAGCTCCTAGAGGGCACTTTAGAGGGCACTTTGGTGCATGTTTTGGCTCCTAGAGGGCACTTTAGAGGGCACTTTGGTGCGTGTTTTGGCTCCTAGAGGGCACTTTGGAGGGCACTTTGGTGCATGTTTTGGCTCCTAGAGGGCACTTTATTAGAGGGCACTTTGGTGCGTGTTTTGGCTCCTAGAGGGCACTTTATTAGAGGGCACTTTGGTGCATGTTTTGGCTCCTAGAGGGCACTTTAGAGGGCACTTTGGTGCGTGTTTTGGCTCCTAGAGGACACTTTAGCATACGTTTTGGCTCCTAGAGGGCACTTTAGCACGTGTTTTGGCACCTTGAGGGCACTTTAGCACATGTTTAGGCTCCTTGAGGACACTTTAGCACACGTTTTGGCTCCTTGAGGACACTTTAGCACACGCTTTGGCTCCTATAGGGCACTTTAGCACACGTTTTGGCTCCTTGAGGACACTTTAGCACATGTTTTGGCTCCTTGAGGACACTTTAGCACACATTTTGGCTCCTTGAGGACACTTTAGCACACGTTTTGGCTGCTAGAGGGCACTTTAGAGGGCACTTTGGTGCATGTTTTGGCTCCTAGAGGGCACTTTAGAGGGGACTTTGTTGCATGTTTTGGCTCCTAGAGGGCACTTTAGAGGGGACTTTGGTGCGTGTTTTGGCTCCTAGAGGGCACTTTAGAGGGCACTTTGGTGCATGTTTTGGCTCCTAGAGGGCACTTTAGAGGGCACTTTGGTGCGTGTTTTGGCTCCTAGAGGACACATTGTTGTTGTTCAACAACAACCCCCCCCCCCCCCCACACACACACACACACACACACACACCTGTGAACACCTATTATTGTAATTTTGATGAAAAATAATAATATAAAAAAATCTCATTATCTTTATTTGTATCTTATCTATACATTATAATGTTTGAACTGTTTGTCATTCTTGATTTCCAACCATAGACTTTATTTTTTATACAGTGTCCATGTTTCCAACTAGCGCGAGCGACAGAAACGAGCGATCACGTGACGGGGGAAAGGGCAGGGGCACGCGCAGGGTTTCCTTCACAGTTTTGTAAACAACATGGCGATTCACGGACTGGCCCTGCTAGCAGACTGAACGAGCCCTCGGCTGTCAAACTTCAGCTATTCTGGCGTTTTAAAGGTCATATGTTGGATGTAGCGGAACCGACGCGTTGGGGGAAGGGTTAAGTTTGCACCGAGACGACAAAGAGCCGGACCGACGAGCTGTCAAGACCACCGTGTGACAGTCAGACGGTAATGTTCACGTTACTAAGTCGTTAGCATCTTTAGCTAAGTCAACAAAACCTGTGCATCTTCAGTCAGTCATGATGAGCTAACGTACAGGGCAAATGTGCTTCTTTACACAACACGTAGTTAGTTCATTTGAACAAGTGGAAGAATTAAATCCAGCAAATACCTTGAATTGATGAAGGTTTGCCTCATGCAGACATTACTATCTAACTTTTCTTTTCTTTTAGATAGATAGATCTTTATTGTTATTGTACAATGAAGCTCTGTTGGAGCATCCAGCTTGCAGCATTAAAAAATGAATAAGATATTAAACATGCACCAGTGCACACACTCATACACACTCTCATGATAACACAAATTCAGCTGGGGGATAAATTGTCCCAGAAATTATTGTGATAAGCGATAATTTTGCTGTTCTGAGACAAGGGATCGACCGATACCGATTTTTTTCAGCAGCCTTAGCCGATGACCGATATGTACTGCCGGTTTTTTTGATCTGATTCTACTTTTGCTCACTCAGTACGTCATAAACATTACACAATGATGATAACAAATGTTACGAGTCTCAATTTAAAAAAAAAAAAGGAACATTTATTGAACTTAAAAAGGCGTCTCCAGCAACACAGACCTGCCTGTGGACGCATGTCTGTAAATAATGCCAGGAAAAAACTATGGGGTAAGTAGCAACCCGCATCAGCCGATGCCAGTACACGTAAAAAACGCAAATATCAGCTTGCCGATGTATCGGTCTATCACTATTTGAGACCATTCTCAACTGGTGTAATGATAATGGCACAATAATGCAAGTTCACCCTTTCAAAGATCGATAACGTTTATTTCTAAAGATTATTTAACACTAGAACTCGAACGAACACACACAACAACCAAAAACATAAATACAATGGACTCTCACTCTATTTTAACACATTGGCGTGTTTAGTTGCTCCTGTTTTACAACAAATGTGACACAGCGGCTCGCTCGGGTGAAGGTGTTCACCACGGTCATCCGGTTTGAACCTGTAGTGCTTCCACTCGGCAGCTGTGGCGATTGGCTCTAAACTACTCCTCACAGGGATCTCATGCTGCACTCTGGGTAACACCAGGGGTCCGCCTCCACACAGAGACAAGTGACTGACATGAGACGAGGGTTAACTCCTCATTACGCTGAGGAAGAGAGAGGGGTCAATGGAAACAGATGCACCGGAGTGAAAACTCTCGTCCCCCAGTGTCTTTGACAGAGGGACACCGGAGAAAACGGAAAAATGGAGATTATCACAGCTGGAAAAGTTATCGAGCTCATTAAAAGTTATCATGCGTATAATTGAATTATTGCTTATTGCGACAGACCTACACACACACACACACACAATACCAAGCACTTCTTCACCTATACTCATGACCACATACACATTCGTACCTGTAAAATTTTAAAATATGTCATAAATACCCCCAAAAATAAGGGAAGGACAATGAAACATGAGTGTTATTGTAGGTCGGGGAGGTGCTACTAGTGCTATGATTTCTGCAGCCTGTCCACAGCTCTGTTTCTGTCCATCTCTCAACACACGCTGCCTTTTTGTCCACCCCCAGGCAAATCTAAAACTGTTTTTTAATGTCTTTATGGTTCTCCCTCCTCAGTCTATGGGCTCTCAGTCCAGTTCTGGGATGTCTGGTGGAAGGGGCTCTTCCAGTGGCAACCCAGCTGAGCAGTCTGAAGCAGCAGAACCAAACCAGAGCAGCAGCAGCAGCAGCAGCAGCAGTCGAGGCCGCAGGACGGTTGACAGGCAGCAAGGAGACAGACAGCCAGCATCAGAGGAGGACGTTGACTTAGCTGAAGTGCTGGCTTACCTACTAAGGAGGTGAACTGGGGAGATTTAAAACACTGGCACTGATATCAACACACAGAAATAAGATGCACTTTGCACGTCTAGGCCCCCTTTGTTGTTTGTTGGTGAATTCGTTTTTTTATCCATTCTCTTTTTTTCTCAATGTCAGTCCCTGTGGGGATAACTGAGATACAAACAAGTGTGTTTGGCAAAAGCTGGTCATCACTAACTGATGTAGAAGTGCACTGAGAGACCAGGTTATTTGAAACACCTGTGTAATTCTGCGCAGTGCAAAATGCTGCATATGAGTTTACATATAGGGCTGGGCGATACTTCAATATGATATCTTATCGTCTTTCACTGCAGTCATATTGTGAAAGAATCATATCTGGAGATATTGGGATTTACAGTTACATCTTCTAAATTGGTAATAATAAGCACATACTCTGATTACTCTGTATTTGTGGGAATGCGTGTAAACAGTGGCTAAACTGTCATCACACTGATAACTGATGTGTTCAGAGATTGGCATATACGAGTGGCTCGAGTAAGGGTCAAAACATGTACACAGCATTAACTCGTCACTTTAAATAATTGAAATTGAGAGATCTAAATTGATATGTAGGGTAGATATTTCAAGTATGAGACCATTTACACAAAAGAAGCCACACATCTACATTTGCTGCTATGAAGGTGACTTGAATCTGGTCAGTTTATTAGACACTCTTCAGTTTGCACAAAATAGCTTACAGGGATTTTACCTCGCTGTGAAGAGAGCGTACATCTCATTACTGTACATTCCAGTGCTGCTGAAGCTAAGAGTTGGTTGGGAATTTCCCATCCTTATTCCCGGTTGATTTTAATGTTGTTTAAGTGTCTGGGAAGTTGGCATTCAACCACCCTGGAGCGAGCCACTGATCCGCCATCTGTTACAGTGGAGCTGCTCAGTACAAGACTGCAGCTCTACCCACAGCACAGTAGCCCCTGGTCACACTGGTGTCTTACCATTGGGCTGCGGCTGGAAAACTTTTCTGAATTAATATTTCAAGTATAAGGTCAAGTATATAAATTAATAGTTCTGTTCTTTGCTGTGGAGGGTTAGATTTGTAGCTGAAATGATGCTCTCTGCATGTCCAAGGAGGTCCACTTTGGACCCCTTTACGTAAAAGCAGCCCAAAAAAAAGTGACCATGCTTCAGTTGTTCCACACACACACTGGACAGTTAGAGCACAGAGTGTTAATGGAGGAAACCCATCATCCTTGTCTGCCTGTGTGTTTGTTTTTCTGTCCGCAGCTAATCTTGCATACTATTGGACCTCTTTGTCTAATATTATTGTTTACATGTATGTCAGTATTCTCAAGGATCTCTCGTGGTTGTGGTGTTTCAAACTGTTTGAAAAACGTATTTTATTTACTGTTTTATACCGTCATGAGCTGTGCTGTATCTGATTGTCTTCGTGCATCCATGATATTTTTCAGTTCTGGAGGGGGGCAAACAAACATGAGATACTCCCTGGAGACCGGTGTTTGTGCCCAGCGTGAAATCAGTAAAAGAGAGGGAGACACAGCTAGCTGCACTCTACTAAGAGCACTTTTTTAGATTGATCATGTGTCACCGTTTGGATCGATGGGTTGTTGAGCTAATGTGATGTTTGTGCGTTCAGGGGCCAGGTCCGACTGGTCCATGGCAGTGGAGCCACAGGGCTGCAGCTGGTCCAGTCATACTCTGACTCTGATGAGGACAGCGACGGAGCCTGGGAGGGTCGGCTGGGGGACCGCTACAATCCACCAGGTAACCTCCTTCTGACACTTTTCACAGTCCAGGCATAACGGCAGAAACAGGATGAATCCATGCCAGTAATGTGTCTTTCAGTACGGGATGTGACTCATGTGAGAGTAACGCTATTGTCTTGTATTCAGTCAGATTCAAAATAAAGTAATCCATTACACATTACACACAAGTAGTATAAAATGGAATAAGTTCTGTATTTTGAAACTTTGTCAGCAGGTAATTAATGCATGTACAACAAATCAAATCATCTTTTGAGGTTTTTAAAACCCAATAAACAACTCATAATTGTACTTATCAAGTAGTGAGTCCCATGTTCCTTCAGCTCTCTACTTTCCCACTCCTCCTCAGAATAGTTTGTTTGTTTGTGTATAATTTGTCACATGGTCAATGAAATATTACTACGTGACAGGTATTGGAAAGTCCAACCGTATGTAACAAGTTGTGAAAGTTTGATGGTGACTTATTTTCATTCTGTGTGATCTTGTCTAGTGGACACCCAGCCCGACACACATGAGGTGGACCAAAGTGAGATCCGAACTCAGATCCTGCTGGCCACCGCCTCCTCTACCCTGAGAGGCCGACATAGTTTCACCCACATGCTAACTGAGGTCAGACCACGGAAATACAAACTAAAAGCAGCAGTAGACTAAAATGCAATTAGCAAACTTTTAGAACTTTGAATGAAGCAAGGACGATGATGATGATTGTTTTGCATTACTTTCATCCTCAAATTTGTGAAAAAATTAAAAGCTCTGCTTCAACTAGGGATGTCGGTATTAACTGATTGTGTCATAACAGCGGTTACATAACATCTTGGTTTCATAACTGTGAGAATTGTAGAAGCTATGACATCTACGTTGTCTCAGTGTCTGCTTTGTTGCCCTTTGAAAACAAACCTCTGGAGTCACGTTGTGTGTGCGGTGATATCGCCTCTCACAAGTCCAGTAACAAGTGTGTGCATGTCGGTTTGTCTTGTGTGTGTGTGTGAGTTGTTCTGCCACTTACCTGAAGAGTTGAATCAATCACTTTTATTTGTCAAATGCATCAATTTACACAAAGGAATTTGACTTGGCATCCAGCGCTTAATACACAATTAGACAGACAGTAAAATGCACATAGCTCTTAAAGTCATGATTAAAAACAAGACATGATATTAAAAACAGAAGAAAAGAGAAGAAAAGTCAGGGAGGGAACTGACAGTCCAACCTCATCTCAATTTCAGAGATTATTTTCAACCCAGTTTGATCATTTTGGTCACTTTTTTTGTTTGCCAGTTTAATTCCCAATTCATGTTGACAAGTATATTGTTTGTTTCTTTGCCCTTTAGAGGGAACACGGCAGATGTAGAGGCTCCAGTTTTTCACATGGAGAGTGCAATCGTATCCGCACACAGTAAGTTCTGTTCTCCTCTATTCCACACATTTCCATTATGTCTCAACACATTACCAGAAAGTGATGAAGAGAAAGAATATAAATCAATCAGCCCATTAAAGTGGCAGATTAACCGTCTTGATGAAGCATGAACTCTTTTTGTTTCCCTTGTCATTGATTACTTCTGTCTGTCAAATGATGTTGACCCTTGTTTCTTCGCAGTTTTCTGCCGAACTATGTATCCCACAAGGATACGTATCAGCAGAAAGCCTTCTGTGGAGTGTACAGCGAGGAGGGCAACATGTTCCTCTCTGCCTGCCAAGGTGAATAACCTGACATCAACCATGAGAAACAGAGGAACTGAACAGATCTGATGAATGGATGCTCGTGTTTGTTTAAAACTGCGTGAACCTCCAAAACATCAGGACAATTTGTGTCATGTCATATGCAAAATGTGGAAGTATTGTTGACTTTTGAATTCTTTTTTTAACCTCTATTGATGCAAAGAACTATCAGACGTAACATTGTAGTAGCGCAATGTCATCTTAATTATTTTAAGCTACTTTTTACAGATTCATTTTTCGGTTTTGTTTGCAAACAATACAGACAAGGGACAGCAAGTCTCACCCAGATACATCAATTTATAGCGGCCACCCATTCTTTGATTACCATTTTTTTTCCCTGTTTGCTGCAGACCAGAACATCCGCTTGTACGACACCACCAAGGGTCGCTTTCACCTGCGGCGGACAGTGAAGGCTCGTGATGTGGGCTGGAGTGTGCTGGACGTCTGCTTCACCCCTGACGCACAAAATGTGCTCTACTCCAGCTGGTCCGACTACAGTAAGCCTGCACCTGAAAGATACAGTACTGTATAATGCAATCAGTCAGATTAGTGTAGTTAAATGTTGAAGTGGTTTGAGCTGTATGTTTTTCCGATGTTAGATGCTAGATTGTAGGACAACACAGGCACAGGCGCCAACGCACGTTGACACAAGTTATAACCTTATAAATAACAGATGTAACCCATACCCTGTCTTTGACGTGAACCATAACCTTAATAGCTAACGTTAGCTAGCTACTAACTTAAGCGTGTAACATGCCAAATTAATTATTTGATTAATTCGTAATTTCATATCATAGGGTTCCCTGATTATGGCAAAAATCATAATCATTTTAGTCAATGTTGAGATCACACTTATTTAACACAATAACCCACTGACCTTCGAAACGTGCATCTATTGATTTAAAAAATGTTTTAACATTTCTCTTTGACAGTGGATTTTCTTGAACTTTAAATATAACTCAACTGAAAAACAAAAACTGAGCTCAACTGAGTTTTTTAAAATAAAAACGAAGAATTTTTATTCACAATAAATATATATTTTTTAATCCGATTACTCGATTAATCGATGGAGTAATCGGTAGAATACTCGATTACAGAAAGATTCGGTAGCTGCAGCCCTAGTATGATGTATAAATATGTTATAGATATAGATTTGAATAAATGATATACAAATAATAAATTAGATCAAAAATAATAGGATCTATGTTGTAACATGAGTGCACTTCCACAACCTACTGACAACTACTGAACATTTATTCAACATTTTCAGAAACTGCAACAGTATATTATATATATTCAGTCAGTAACTCGGCAAAAAACGGTGTTTTATAACACAAACAGAGAAGATCATTATGAAACAGAATGCAGCAAAATAATTGTTTTAATCTCGATTATCTTGTTCGCTAACATCGTAATTGAAATAAACTTCGATTACTCACTCAACCCTGTATTAAAGTAACAAAGGTGAGATCTGCTTTGTTGTGCACATTGTTCTAAATGTATAAAAACATCTTAGTAGATTGAATGTCAGGTATTTGAATAAACATCTGACCCTGTAGTTTGTACGACTGAACCGATATTCTGAAGAATTGAATTTCTTTCTGAAAATTTTAGTCTGTAAATTAAATAATGTACTGTCCTTAATGCTAATAAAAGATCGCTCCTATATGTTGTTTTACTCATATCTTCTCCATCTCTGTGTGTCTTCCCCACAGTTCATTTGTGCAGTATAGATGGAGACAGTGAAAACCACACCGCCCTGGACCTCAAGTTAGTGTTTCCTTCGTAGTAACTTATAACATTACGGAGCAGGTAATCTGTCATTCCCTTCAGCCGGCCCTCCACTCCCTTTATTACCATCTGGATGAATGATGCTGTCAAACCGCGTCACCTCAACATCCATCCTCTCGCTCTGTGTGTGTGTGTGTGTTACTTTGTTAACCGGAGAGATCATTATTTCAACAAAGCACCACCATTAAACTCACAGCCCTCCTAACAATAGCATTGTTTAAGAGGTGATGCATGCCTTCATGAAGCTTTTTATTATGGGATGACATACAGTAGTAGTGATTCAATGATGGTGCTACTGCTGCAGCGTCAACCTGCTTGTGTGTGTGTGTGTGTGTGTGCTGTTGTGCTTTGTAGTCCAGATGAGAGGAGGTTCTGTGTGTTCTCACTGGCTGCGTCCACAGATGGCAACGAGATCCTGGGAGGGTGAGTACAATTTGCTTTTATGTTTCAAGACAGTGACTGACAGAGTTGAAACAAGGACCGACGTCTGTTTCGCAAATGTTGATTCAGGCAGTCCTTCTTTTCCCCTCAGTGGACATGGATAAGACTTGTTCTCCTTATAGCTGGTTTTAGGAATACTTGAATTGTAAGGATGAAACACCTTTATTTAAAGGTCCCATATTGTAAAAAGTGAGATTTTGGTGTTTTTTGTTTATTATAAAGCAGATTTAGGTGCTATATAAGTACTGCGAAAGTATCAAAATGCTCATTCCACAGAGAAATGCACTCAAACTGTGCCTTGAACGAGCCGTCAGGACTTCTGTACAGCTGTGATGTCACAACCAAACTATGTAGAGGTAGAAAGTGCCGCTACAGTGCTGTTTCCCCGGCTGCAGTGATGGTGCAGAGACATACTCTGATCCTTTCCCATCTTTGTATTGAAACTATTGCACAATAGTTTCCCTCGGGATAAATACAGCTTCTTGAATCTTGAATCTTGAATAAGAGTGCAGATGTGGAAAATCCCAAAACACTGACCAATCAGAGCAGACTGGGCTTTTTCAGGAGAGGGTCTTAAAGAGACAGGTGATAAAATGTGTTTCAGACAGAGGGTGAATACAGGTATATTCAGACAGACTGTATGAGAACAATAATGTGTTTTTGAACATTGTTGCTCTAGTAGAACCCTAAAATACAAGTATGACCCTGAAAATGAGCGTCATATGGGACCTTTAAAAAGTGAGCATACGAGCGAGTTCAGTTGCATTCAACCACGTTATAAAATTGTGTTGAGTATCTTTCCTCTCTCCTTTCAGAGCAAATGATGGCTGCCTGTACGTTTTTGATCTTGAGCAGAATAAAAGAACGTTGAAGGTTAGTTTGCTTGTTTGTGTTTTGCTTGTGGGCCCACTTGTATCTGTTTCATAGTCACTTCCACCTCTGTCTGTTTGTGCCTCATCCTGCGATCAAGGTGAGCCCGACTTCAGCAGACCTGAAAGTATGCCGACTTACACTAAGTTTCACATCACCCTGCGGTCTGTAAAGTAAAAGCAGAGATTCCAGATCCACCCTGCAGTGGGGTGGAGGGTGGGGTTAAACCCTCTGCTCCCTCCTCCTCCCACAACCAACCACCCACCCCCCCCCCCCCCCCGTTTAGAAGTCAGTAGCTGGCCTCTACCATCTGCTTCACTGCTGTCTTATGCTCTTACTCATTCTGTCCCTCTTCCAAACTCTGCGTCAGTGAACTTCGTCCTTTTGCACATTTTTTTTTTTTTTTTTTACACCGAAAAGATAAATCTGATGGTGGTAATTACTTTTCTTAATGTTAACAAATCCCACCTAAAGACAGAAACTGATCCTACTAACATGTATCGCCTGTGGCCAAAGCCTGATATAGATTATTCTTCTGTGCCATAGAGCTCCACAACTAAAAACCCACCAATGAGCCACACTGGTGCACTGGGTGACGTGCTCCTTCTGTTACAATAGACATTGGCACTTGATCCAATCGTACTCGCCTATGGGGGTCGCCATCTTGTCTTTGAGTCCGCCTCATTTCCCCTTTCAAAAAACAGGCGTGTATGTGACGTTTGGGGGAGGGAGATACATCCATCTGGCTGACGTATACCTCCGAGAAGAAGTGAGGGCCAGTGGCTAGCTTTCACTCACGAGGCCCCGCCCCTAATTATTCCTAAACTTTAAACTCCAATAAAATTAAAACTAGCCTGGTACAAAAAAGATCACCCCCCTCATACCTTAAATAGGTTTAATTATGCTGTGAAAACGGCCTGTTTAACATGGGGGTCAATGAGAAACTGCTCTATTGTGCAAACTGCCCCTAGTGGACACTCAGAAACTGCAGTTGTTGGCAATTCCGTATTGGATCAACCAGGAAGTCGCTGTGTTGGATGCTTGGTGTCCACATGGTCTTATCTTTTCTGGTAGAAAAGCACTCTGGAGCACAAGGACATTAATGTTAACTATGTGCCTATTCAGCTAACAAAAGATAACAAAAGATAACAAAAGCTTACAACGCGTGCTGTGATAAAAGCACACACTCACCAGTAACAATCCGTGTCCGGTCGATCTGCTCCCACTAATGGGCTCCTCTGTCTTCGTTGTGATAGTTGCCCGAAACACAAAATTAAAGGTGGAGTGCTCGGAAAAAAGACGCTGTGTCCAGTCCCTTTTCTCTAGGTGGCTGCCTACGCTCTGTCCTTATTGGGAACAATTGAAAAAAAATGCTCTGTGAACCCAGGCCCTAATGTGTCTTTATCAGAGTCCAGATGGACAAACACATAAGGCAAACTCATCAACTTAGAAAGGGTGCAAACATGTCATTGGATAATTGGTTGAACAGGATTCCGAACAATTGGGTAATGGAGCCAAGAGTCAGCCTCGTTGTCTGCCCCGATGACTAAGATTTTATGGCAGTAGTGGTATCTGTCACCAAACACCACCAAAAAACCGGCTTATATGTTAACAAGTAAAGGTATACAGTAGTTTAGAGAGAGAGAACTGTACTGAAACTGGATCAGTTCTAGAAATGTTTCTGTTGCCACTTACGTCCAGACAGACATGCACAAGCACACAGACAAAGGCACTTTCACACAAACATGTGTATCACACACTGTCTGTTACAAAGGAAATAACACAATCTTACACACACCCTGCACAGAAACACTGACTCTTTCTCTCGCATCTCCACTCATCAGATCGATGCCCATGAGGACGATGTGAATGCGGTGGCGTTCGCGGACAGCTCGTCCCAGCTGCTCTTCTCTGGCAGTGACGACGCGCTGTGCAAGGTGTGGGACAGACGGACATTGCGGGAGGACAGACCGCAGCCTGTCGGACAGCTGGCCGGCCACAGAGACGGCATCACCTTCATCCACAGCAAGGTGGGGGGAAAAAGAGAGGAATGCTGCTGGTGTTTTATCAATCTGTCAGTGACAAGTTCCCCACAGCCTCATGGATTTGACTGATGACTGGTTTGAAGTTGATTAATTAAATGTTATTAGCTCAGGGTTGTGTGTGTTTAGTCTAGTGTATCGGTCTAACCCTGAGGTTTGTTTCTTTTCCAAATATCCTCATCTGTGTCGTCACTGCCAGGGGGACGCACGCTATCTGATCAGCAACTCAAAAGACCAGTCCATCAAGCTCTGGGACATCAGGAAGTTCTCGCCCAAAGAGGGGTTGGCAGCTTCCCGCCTGGCTGTCACCCAACAAAACTGGGATTACCGCTGGCAGCAGGTTCCCCAGAGAGGTGAGGGAAGGAGGAGAGGGTGAGCCACTGGTAATGAATGAGTCAGGAGGGAGGAGAGAAGAGGAGAAGGGAAGTTGGAGAGCAAGAGGAGAAGAGGTCTCTCGGAGGCAGGAAAGAGGAGGAGATAAAGATAAAGTGACATTGTAATAGAAGGGCGAAAAAGGCCAATGACAACAGGGTGAAACGTGTGACTGTGACTGTGTGTGTGTGTGTGTGTGTGTGTGTGTGTGTGTGTGTGTGTGTGTGTGTGTGTGTGTGTGTGTGTGTGTGTGTGTGTGTGTGTGTGTGTGTGTGTGTGTGTGTGTGTGTGTGTGTGTGTGTGTGTGTGTGTGTGTGTGTGTGTGTGTGTGTGTGTGTGTGTGTGTGTGTGTGTGTGTGTGTGTGTGTTCATAGAGTGATTAGTCAAAGAGAAGGAAAGGCGTAGAGGAGAGGTGAAGGAAAGCTGGGATAATGAGAATGGAGCAGAGAGGGGAAGGGGGGAAACTTTAAACTGAAAATGTCGTGTGTCTCTTTCAGCCCTGAAGAGACACAAGCTGACCGGTGACACCTCAGTGATGACCTACCGTGGTCACGGCGTTCTGCACACCCTCATCCGCTGCCGTTTCTCCCCAGAGTTTAGCACCGGACAGAGGTTCATCTACTCTGGCTGCTCCACCGGCAAAATCATCGGTGAGTCTCTCTGCCCCTGCGTGTGCCTGGAGTGTAGTTGTATTATTTGGTGTACTACATCTGTGGTTTCAGTCCCATGTTGTGTAATATCTGCAGCAGTTGTGCGTATGTCAACAGTCAAAGGGGCACAGTATACAACACTGTCTACAAGGAGCTAAATACCTCAAATTCTTTGTGTTTGTCCAGTTTATGACGTCCTGACGGGCGGCGTGGTCTCCAGGTTGTCGGGCCATGACGCGTGTGTGAGGGACGTCAGTTGGCACCCGTACGAGGACAACATTGTCAGCAGCTCGGTGAGTGCTGTTGCAAAATGCAAACTATTAAACTGGAGTCGAAGTGCAAAAGCCTGCGATCATAAATATTACATTAAAAGTGTAAGAAAATTTTTAAAAAATAAATAAATGTTTTAAGGGAATTAATACAGTGTTCCCTCCAGTAATGGAGAACAGACCCAAATGGATCATTTACAGAAATGTATCATTGTGTTGTTTCTAATGTATATTGCATTAACTTGTACTCTGTAGCACTTTCTCTCTCGGTCGAGGAAACCAGACTACTGACTTATAGCTGAAAAAACAACTTCAAAGCTGAAATCCTAAGTTTCCTGATGTTGTCGGCGTTTACAGCAGCAAGAACTGTTGCAGGTTTTTACTGAGATGCTCTTGTGGCGTCGACATCCTGTTTTATTTCTAATGTGAATTCACCATTTAAAAAGTTAATTCACTACTTAAATGCCCCATATTGTAAAGAAAAAATCAATTTCCTTTATTGTAAAAGCAGGTTGGTGTTATAGAAATACTGTGACCGTATATTAAGGAGCCTAAGTCATAACAAAGTATGAACCTGAAAATGAGCATAATATTGGACCGTTAAATCATTATGTTGATGATCAGCACAAACATTTAACCAATATGAGAAGGCGTTTTTGAACAGAACGTTAGCAAGGTGCTGCCTAGAGCAAAGTGACTGAATACTGGTTTAGTTTAAGTTTAAGTTTAAATGTGATCCTGTTTTTAACAACAAAATAAGTTAATAAGTTAATTTCAGCTTTAATAAATACAGAAAATAACAATTTTTAGTGAATAGGAAAAGCCCAACTTAGTTAAGAGAACTGCCGGAAAAATGTGGAACTTGATATCAGAGCTACTGTAACAGGTGTAACGGGTGCTAACATTGGAAACATCATGGCCTCTCCTCATCCTCCTTTGTTCCTCCACAGTGGGACGGAGCGGTGCGAATGTGGGAGCACAGACAGACCCATCCGCTAGAGGAGGAGAGAGAGCGGGAGAGAGACTGACAACGGGAGAAAGACCTTTTTAGACAGTGAGAGAAGAAGAGGGGACAAAGGAATCGATGTCGGAGGAAGTGACGTCACCACAGAAGGAGCGAGGCTGGCCCCAACACGGGACAGCAGTACCCTCAGAAGGGGACTGGGAGACACTTAAATATCTTTTTTAATTCAATGCTGGATATTAATGATTACAGTTCAAGTGTTTTATGAAGTGTTCATTTGGAAGGCATCGTAGCCTTATGTTCAAAGTTTCGATTAGGGCACAGTGGGACGGCCTACTTCTGTTTTTGCCTCACTGTCAACAGGCCAAAGCTTTTGATTTCGGCCTGAGACACGTCACGCAAATGTGCTGAAGCTCTGCACTTACTGAATGAGCGTGTGAAATTTAACGGCAAGATAGTTCTTTAAAAATCAATGTTGGATATTGCAGGGAGAAGCTGTCGGGGATAATTCTGTATAAATGTATAGTATTTTAATGGTATGTGCATTCAGGGAGTGTATTTAGATCGTTGTCAGCGTGCTGATTTGGACTTTTGCTGTTTTAAATAACATGAGCTGCGTCCTATTTAAGGGGCCGTCATGTTCACATTTAAAGACTGATTATATTATAATAATCCAGCACATTATTGACCATTTGCCCTAGATCACAACTCCCGTAACATGTTTACCGTTGATCCGCCAGCTGATCAAGGGCAACTTCCTGGTGGTTGACTTCCTGTGGGAAAATCGACCAGGACGCGATCCTTAACGCAAAGTTTTATTGTCAAACTCCCAAATGATCTTATGTCAAAACCTCAAGACAACCCCTGTATTTAGACACACGGTAGTCTTATTATTGATCCTTGGTCAGCACTTTACTCTGTAAACACAAGCCCTGAGTCGGTTTAAGAAAAAAAAGAGTAATTTTGTTGGCCAATATAAACCTGCGATCTGTTTAAAAGATTTGAATGTGTGTGTTCATATGTTGAGGTCAGTGCTTGGTGAAGGGACTGGGGATGTGTGCGTGGATCCAACACTTACACATTGATTTGTATATTCAATTTTCAGGTGTTTATATCAAAGCCCATAACGATCACTCTCAGACCGTTTGTTTTACAGTCACAATAAAACCTTTCTTTCAATGTATCACCACAAACTCAAGTTTTTGCTGCTGTTATTGAGACAAAATGAACTTTGTCAGACCTTTTGAAAGATCGAGATTTAAATGTGCAAAATGAGGGGGGTTGTGCAGCGATTTCATGTCGGTGAACTAAATGGAGACAAGTGTCTATTTGCGCTTATTTAAAAATCGGTCAAACATCACAAGAAGTTTCCTTTCCCAGTAGCACATAACGGCCAACTGACAATTAGCTGATACAGGAACCGCAGCACAGCCGCTTGAAGGTCATTGTAATGACAGCAATGCAGTTAAGTGGTCTAAAATTAGACGGATTCTTTGGCACGTCTGGTTTCATTTGCACCTAGTGTCCCTACTTAATACAACACTTAATACACCAATAAAGTGGTGGTAATAATTCTCCTCACAGCTAGTTTCAATAAGGAAAATTTAGCTCAATCCAGCTTTGAAACAGCTGAGAAGGAAAATGGAGGTTGTGTTTCTTTAGCACACAGAATATATCCTTACACTGCAACAACTGTGTCACTTAAAGAAACTAACATTTACAGTTAACAGTATGGCCTCCTCCTGTATTCGGAGTCTATATAAGTAGTGGAACTGGATGTCCTGGCTTGTGAAAACAGTTCCAGTGTGTTTTATTGAGCATAAATCCCACGGAAAGACTAAATTTACTCAATTTGGCTCTGGGAGTTGAAGAGGTTTAAGAGGCTCTGGGCCTGGAAATAAAGGAGACTGAAAGTGCTGTGAGAAACGCAGCTGTTCATGGCGCCAAATGCAGACTGGCAACAGTTTATAACTTAAATTAGTTTTGGCTGCAACAGCTGATTCTAAGAATGGAGAGACTAAAGGAGAACCAGAGAAGGAGCCAGGCGATCAATTTATACGCCAGAATGATTCTTTTCGCAGGAATAGAAGAGACTTATTAGAGCCTACATGTAAATGCAGTTGTGTTGCAGCGCACCAGTCTAACTGCAAAGTTGTTTTGAGCCGTCATGCGAAATTTGGGTTTTATTCTGATGTCTTCGTATCAGAAGTTGCCATCTAATGGGATCAAATTCATGAAGGGTTAGAGAATAAGAGGGTCAGTCACAGAAGCCATTACCATGTCCACACTCTGTGTTCTGGAGGGGGAGGGCTTGTGAGGGTTAAAGGGACAGAGGGGTTGTATTTTTATAAACCATGTGTTGCCCTGCACGCCTGACAGTGATATAGTAGAAAGACTCCCAAAGTAGAATTGGTGTGCCTTTCAAAGACAAAAGAAAGTGAAGCAGACTCCACCACAGAGCTCTAATTGGACATGAAGAGGAAAACACTGTCGATCTTAAACTGCAAAAAGGAATAATCAAGGAGACAAACAGGAGCACATAAACATGGATCTAAAGACGGAAAACGCCTCAAATGGCTTCACACCAGAGATCAACTTAGAGAAGTTACACAAGATGGCTGCAGAGGTGATACTGCTGGGAAAGTTCATCCTCAGACTCCTGAATGCTGCTCTGGTGTTTGTGACAAACGTACTGGCCAGGATTATAGGAAGTGGCCTGGTCAGACGGCATTTCCACCTCATCCTGTCTGCTTTGGTTCTGTTCGGTCCTGTGCTGAGTTTCTGGGTGTCAAAGTACAGCATCTTTGCCAACAGCAACCACTACCTGTACAGGTAGGCTAGTGTTTCTTTTGATACTTTCACAGTGTTTAAATAGCACCTTGAGCTGCTTTATAATTACAGATTATAAGAGCAGATGTAAGTGAAGGATCATTTTAATGTGCGTGCTCTGCCAACCTTTATCATTATTACAGCTTATGTGACTACAGCAGGGACAGATTATTAGAAAATGGGTCCTTGGGCACAGACATGTAAGAGGCCCCCCCACTCTGTCTACATAGGAATTAAATTCAGTCTACTTTAAGTTGTATTGTAGTCATTTTGTGTCTCTTTGTGGTCACTGTGCACTTATTCTTAGACTGTTTTCTAAGTGGTCATGTCATTTTACATCAATTTGTAGTTGTTTTGCATCTCTGTGATTGTTTTGGACCTATTTCAGTCATTTTATGGTGTGTTTGCATCTATTTATAATAATTTTGCGGTCTTTGTCGTCATTTTTTGTCTCTATGTGGTTGTTTTGTGTCTATTTTCAGTCACTCTTCATGATCAAATTGTGGGGTATTTTCAGCATTTTATGAATCAGGGAATCCATCCATGGACTACAGCCTTATTTGGTCTTGTATGACCAGTAGCTTGCTAGCTTATGCTTGCTAACGTTAGCTAACTTTGACTGACTCCTCTCCATAAATAAACATGTTTATCTATGGACTCCTTTCACTGCTCAGTTAAAATTCTATAATATTATTAGTATGTTTATGAATTGAAGTACAGGAGTAAGTTAATACATGAACTGAATTTACGTTTCCTTTTTTTTTGCAGGTTATTTAGTGTGCTTTGATCTTATATGACATGATGTGTGAAGCCATCCAAACTAATCTGGGTGGATTCAAAAAGATGAATGTTCATGTATTTACCCTCTGCTGTAGCAGATCTATTGCTGTCATGTAAAGTTCCAGTAGATCTGATTGGATGTTTTGTTTGTTTCATTAATGTACTGTGTCTTGACACTTTATACATAAACTTTTAAACTGATTTTCTTCTCTCTCACAGGAAGTTCCTTAAGTCCACTTGGGGTTGGACCTGCATCTTCACAGGTTCCTTCGTCCTTCTCCTCTCCCTCTCAGCTCGTCACTCCCCCGCTTTCCTCCTCCGCCACCTGTCTCGGATAGGGGTCGTGGGGTTACTCTGGTGGGGCTGTCAGCGTCTCCTCAACCTGCTGGAGGATGCAACAGGAACCTGTTATGAACCTATGACACCTGCACCGGATATCCAAGGCACCGCCTCCTTGGTACAGCCCCTGCTGCTCCTGCATGAAGACCAGACCAAGGCCTCCTGCCTCCGAGCCCACATGGTGTGGAGAGGTTACGAAGTGTCCCAGGACGTCCTCATCGTCTGCTTGTGTTGCCTGCTGCTTGTGGAGGAAATGTCAGTCTTTGGTCTTCACCTGGCTCAAACAAAGCCTCTGCAGAGGTCACCTGGTGCCCCTTTAAGGTTGATCTTTCTCCTGTGTGTGGCTCTACTTGCTGTTTGGATGTTCCTGCTGCTGTGTTTGCTTGCACACTTCCCCAAGTTCCCCTCCCAGCACCTGGGAGGAGCTCTGGGCTACCTGGGATGGAGAGGACTCTATCAGGGGTGGTACAGACTCCAACCAAGCTGGGGCTGTCCTGGTTTGCCGGGGGAGGGACTTTTGACAACCACGGACATAGACAAACAACCTCAGTAGTGTAAAACCCTCAATAGAGGATGTTTTGGGGATGTGGCTGTGACCTTGAAAGCTAAAACGACTCTTTATTAGGGTTGTGAGGAGAATCTAGGTATAATGTATCACCTGTAAAAACACCACTACAACTTTAAATTTCCATTCAGACAAAAGTATCGGAATCATGTTGCTTTATTTTGTAATCTGAACCAAAATGAATGAATGATAAGTAAAAGAAGACATTTTTTTTTGTCAGAGCAGGTGTATTGTTACTTGAGTGTCATACTACACTAGTCGTATCTTGTTAGAAAGCCAGTGCGTGTGCTGCAGTCTCAGTAAATGAGAGCCTTGCCGTCTCCTCTGGGCTTCTTAATCTTGTCATAGTTCTTGTTAATGATGTCAAACAGCACAGCCTGCAGAGAGAGAGATACAGAGAGAGACATCAGTGGAAATGTAGCGGGAGAAGATATAAGAAAGATCGACGGCTTGTGTTGGAGACAAGAAGTGCAGACGCAGTAATAAAAGGGAGAGAGAGACGCCCGGATCAAGAGCTGTAATCGTGTCAAACAGCTCCTTTCATCATCACCTGTACCGCCTTGTTCATTAACAGCATCAAACACGGGAGAACAATAGCCAGAGCAAGGACACAAACAATGATTAATGGATAGAGATGGAGCTCCGATCAATTTAACACAAGCACAGCAATTAGTTTAATTACCCTCCTATTAAGAAGGAATGGATTCCATTTAGCCGCCGTCCCTGCTGCTAGGACACGACTGGAATATTTTAAAGATGCGTGGGTAGTTGTATTCAAAGTGCAGTGCGTGATGACAACAGATGGTGTATTAAGTTTGGTGCAGATGATTTACAATATTTAGATGACATGTACACAGACCGTCAAATTGTCCTTATCAGTAGTTAACAGTTTTTATACCATTTTTCTACACAAATGCAACCTTTTTAGAGAGCAGCCCAACCGTGAACAACAGGGCGTAGGTGTCTTACATATGTGTTGCAGATGTCCAGGACCACGAGGCGGAGCTCACAGTATTGATATTGGTCCAGCTCATGGACCAGCTGTCTGTAGTCTCCCTGCAGCAGAAAGCACATGACACAGTTTATATGCAAAAAACATACAAGGCACGGCACATGCAGCGTGTACCCAATTCACGCAGAGCAGGACGTCGTCATCAAAAGTTGTTGTTTAATACACAAATAAAGTATTCAGTGTGTGTGCAGGTGGCACACAATGAACATCCATATCTTTTATCTTTATTTATTCTGTCACTTGCCCGTGTGACCATTAATACACAGAAACACACACAGAACCAACCTGACAACAAGTACCTTCCATAGCAACGGGCTATTATATTTATATTATTATATTCTATCTTTCAATGTTACAGTTATACGGCTGAAAATTACAACATAAAGAAATGAGACATATCACATATTTCCTCAATGGAAATCATGCCAGTTGTCTACCAAGATGTGATTGTTGTTGTTAGCGCGTTGTTAGTGATTCGGTCAAGAACAGGCCGTAGAATGTCGTAATTGACCGATCCAAAGAGATACTGACCACGTGGGTTTGTTTGGAGGCCTTGGCCACAGCGTCGCCTCTCTCGCTGTAATATCTGACAAACACAAGAAACAGAAGTTAATTGTCAATAACCTAAAACAGCCGTACTGCCTCATCATCTTGAACCACAGTGAGTGTCCAAATATCTGTTTGAATGTTGATATCTAAGAAACCCTCAGTACTGTTGACTAACCCAAAGTACTGTTGAGCTAAATGCTCAACAGTACTTTGGGTTACATTGTGTTACATTGTTTACAATATGAAGTCACTAAACAAGTTCAGTAATGTCTGTTACACAGTAATATTTAGTTTGCTAATATTAGCCAACATAAGCGACAGCTAATTCTCCAGAACCAAAACCTCTGAGTATTTTGAATTGAGCAACGATGTGCTTTATTGCTTGTGAATTAAACTTTTCGAAAGGGGAAGATTGTATTATTTCTTTTCTCATAAGTGATATACAGTAGTTTTGCTTTAAAATAGATGGTTTCTTGCATATCACAGAGTGCACTGATGAAAAGGAGATGTAAATAATGTTTGAAAGTACATTCTTGAGAAGTTTGAAAGACCCCAACTCTTAAGAAAAGGTGTATTCAGTTATTATGATGACTTCTATCTCTCATGAGTGGCTGACAGCTCTCTGACACTTGTGTTTTGTTGCATCTATTTAAATTGAAGCAATAACACCTTTATGATGCTGATAAATGTTTATAATAAGCATGACTGTGCCAAACCGCAAACCAAAAAGTGTTATAACCATCCAAAACAACATGTGGATGTGATTGCATTGATAAAAGATATGATGTGCGACTGCATCTTTTGTTTATCATTCAAATAAAAAACCAACGTTAGCAGCACCGGTGTGGGCTCTTACTTTGAAATCTGTGTTTGAAACCCCTCGATCTTGGTGCGTGTGTTGGTCAGCAGCTCGAACACTTTCTCCTGTTGGACAAACAAAGAATCAAACAGAACATGAACATAAATGTCTACACATCTGATCAAGACCCAGAACAAGAATCCTTCTACCGTTTTACCAAAATCAGCATCGGTTACCGACCTGTACAGCCACTCCAAAGTTGTTTCCATCTTCAATTTTGGGAATTTGGAGTTGCACCCACATTGACACCTGCCGGGGAAATCTGAATGTATTAACATCTAGTGCGATGTGAGTTTGTAGTCGCATTCACAGTTAAAGTACAGCTCCATTTAAAACACAATCAAATGAGAGAAGAGGTCATTTTAACTATTTATGAAACCTTTGTTGGCATGTGAGCTCCTGCCTTTGTTACATAAAATCATATGCACTCAAAAGCAAATTCCTTAAATCCTAAAGAAGACGCCCCGATCCGACAGAGCATCGCCAATTGTGTCTTTTTGTCATTCTTGCAACTAGGCGACCACCAAACCACCCATCCTCAGTAAAGGTAAATGACCGTTGGCGCTTTTCTGATCTGAGCTGAACCTTTTTCAACTCGAGGCATTCGGGGCTCTCCTGCATGAATGTAAGGCGCAAAAACGAGGCGCTACGCAACGCAAAACGAGTGAGGGATCGAAAAGAAAGTAAACACATCAATCTCATTGAAGAGGTTAGTACTGTCGCCTCACAGCAAGAGGGTTGCTAGTTCGAATCCCGGCTGGGGCCCTTCTGTGTGGAGTTTGCATGTTCTCCATGTGTCTGCGTGGGTTCTCCGCCTTCCTCCCACAGTCCAAAGTCCACAGTCCAAACGGGGAGGAGGTTAATTGATGACTAAATTGCCCGTAGGTGTGAGTGTGAATGGTTGTCTGTCTCTGTTGTCTCTATGTGCACTTTGATAGACTGGCGTTCTATCCAGGGTGTACTACGCCTCACGCCTCCCCCCCGTGACCCCGATAGAGACAAGCGGTTGGAGATGGATGGATAAACACGCTCTGTCTTATCGGGGCCTCCCACTGACTGATTTCTTGGTATGAAATGAAGCCATGAGAGTGATTAAGAGGCTGACCGTGTTGAGCTTCTCCTTCAGTGTCTGGATCTGAGGCTTGACCTCCTGCAGGAGACTCTCCACTCGCTCGTTGCTGCAGATGGGACCACACGGAGGCCCTGGTGGACAAAACATCCTCAAACATTGCTTCACTTCGCTGTATCATACTATTATGGTTCAGTTGGGCTTCAACCGAGCTGTTCTTTTAATTTTTGGAACAATGCAAACGTAAAAAGTCAAAAGCTTATCTGGCTTTGTTTTCTCATTACTTACAGACTTTTTTATACACCAGACTCCATTCATATTTTCTTTAAAAACAAAAATAAACAGGGATACGTTGATTTATCACTTGGCATCATAATCATTTTTACCTGAATCTTCATCCTCTTTATCGCTGTCCTTGTCTTTCTTCTCCTTCCCCTCCTTCCCCTCCTTCGCCTCCTTCTGCAGGATGAGAACAGAACGCAGCAGGTCAAAAAGTTTTCACCACCTATTAATCTCTTAGACAGCTCTCCCACATGCTTTCTTTTCCCTGTGGCTGCTTAAATGAACATGTCAAATGTTGGATTTTTTTCTTTTTCAACATAAGGAATGTAACCTAGTTCCAGCAGCCCCGGCTCCTTGCACACAGCCTCTGAATGCACTCCAACAGCCCCAAGTTCATTCCCCAGAGTTGCTGCATGGTCCCATTCCCAAATATCTCAACCCATTTTTCCCCAAATAAAACTACTGAAACTGGCAGCGTCGCGCTTTTTCCTCCTCTAAATCCATGTGTGCAATATGACAGCAACTGCTTAAACAGAGGGGGACATCTGTATAAAGAAGGGATACGATAAAGATTGATTCTTTCATCTCTTGTGCGGCAAAGAGCACCTGAAGGATACTTTGACTACTCTAATATAAAATAACCTGAATATGATTTAATGCCAAATAAAAACGCACAATGAGGTTCATTTACATTTTTTTGACACCCACTCACTGCCAAGTCGTGAAGCAGTCCCTGAAAATTACACAGTGATTGGTTGCCATGGTAACAAAGGACTCTCCGTGTCTTGATATGAGATTAAACGCCAAATATAGCTTGGCTGAGGATCCCAGCTGAGGGGTCCTGAAGGAATTCAATGGTTAGGAAAATAAAATACTTAACAAAGACTCCTTGTTATGAAGCCTATTACATGCATATAATATGGCACAACCCTCGTAAACCCACTGAAGTGTCCTTAATTTACCAAGTGCCTTTAAAATAAAGCTAGTGGCGATTACTGTACTCGAACAAAGAAATGTCTTAGCTCTCAAATACTTAAGAGATACTTTAACCATTTTAATCCAGGTCTGTGTCAT
The DNA here is from genome assembly GCF_963691815.1 of Echiichthys vipera. Taxonomy (NCBI): domain Eukaryota; kingdom Metazoa; phylum Chordata; class Actinopteri; order Perciformes; family Trachinidae; genus Echiichthys; species Echiichthys vipera. The sequence continues at coordinate 18,132,525 of NC_139846.1, read as the reverse complement.
GGCCACGGAGAGCGGACAAACACCGTTCATCTGAACACAATGCTGTGACACAGACCTGGATAAAAATGGTTAAAGTATCTCTTTGGACTTCTTCCAACCATTATTGGCGTTACATACATGACATGTAGTGTGGGGCCTACCTCCTCTTTCTTCTTGCGTTTGGCCTCCTCTTTAGCTGGGTCTGGTATCGGGATGTCCAGCGGAGCCTTCAGAGAAGCCAGGTCGTCACAGCTGAAAGATGTCTGACAGGAAACATAAATGGCCTGTTATGTCCGACAGCTTTTCAGGGACATTTTACTCTCAAACAGCTGATAATTGGATGTAATGCATGTTCTCCCCGTGTCTGCGTGGGTTTTCTCCAGTTTCCTCCCACAATCCAAAAGATGTGCATGTGTTAGGTTCATTGATGACTCTAAAAAAATTGCCCATAGGTGTAAATGGTCGTTTGTTTCTGTGTGCCCTGTGATAGACTGGCGTCCTGTCAGCTGGGATCGGCTAAATTTAAATTGGGAAAGTTCGTACAACCAGAAAACGTTTTTGTATTTCTGTCTGTGGAGTAAAATGATGGAATAGGTTGAAAGAAGAGTCCAAACATAAAATGATTTAAAAAGAGGTTAAAGGAAATGATTCTTGCAGGATACAGGGATGAGGGTGTTTGATGAGCACTGGGTGTTAATTGTTTATTTAGTTTGTTCTTTATTGTAATGGTAAATGGACGTGTACTTATATAGCACCTTTCTAGTCTTCTGACTACTCAAGGCGCTCTCACAGTATTTGTCACGTTCACCCATTCACACAGACATTCACACTGATGGCGGTGAACATCTACATACCATCTAATCTAACCATTCACACCACAGTCACACACCCATGCGCAGCACGGGGAGCAATTCGGGGTTCAGTGTCTTGCCCAAGGACACTTCGACATGTGTATATTTATATTTAATAAGTAATAATAAATAAAAGTGTTAATAGTTATCATTAATAAGGAAGCTTAATATAAATGAGTGATGGGATTAGATAAATGCAAACTTATTCCCACTCCTTTTTGAACATGCTTTTCTTTTCAGCAAATGTTTCTCATTCATGTGTTAATTACGCTATTACGTTATTTCCTGCAACCATTTCTTTCTTTTTTTTACATGTTCAAGATAAAAAGATTGCCATCCAAACTGTACAGAGGTCCTGTCGGCACAGTTTCAGATGTGTTCAGTGGTTGGATACTTTCACAGTAATTATAAAGCACCTCCACCTGCTTTATAATTAAAAAAAGACACTTTTTACAATATGGGACCCCAGTGTGACAGACTGATACCTTCAACAGCATCTGCAGCTCTTCAATCTTCTGAGGGAAAAACTTGGTAACCAGCTCTTCCGCCTGTTATTAAAAGAAAAGTTTAGTTTAAATAGTTTGTTTCAAATATGTGAAAAAACAAAATGATCATCCATTAATGGGCAGTCATAAAGAAAAGGAGAAAAATAAATGTACAATAACAAAGTTTAACAAAGTAAACTGAAAAAATATAAATTCTGTTTACATATCTGAAAAGAAGTGGGAAGAAGTATAAACTTATTTAGTTGACATGTACACACACATAAATACATACACACCTCTTTAGTTGTTTGTAGTTTAGTACTTTTTAATACATATTACTGAAATATTTTGCCTTTTATCTATACAGTAATAATAACAATAATAATAACTTCCATTTGTCATTCTTTAATTATCCTGGTTCCATATCTAACAAAGCATAATTCTGTTACACAGATATTTATCTTGATAAAATATTATATTATTCTTTATATTATTATAATATACAACATACACACACATAATGAAGATGACACAGAGTACAATATACCCTAACCCTATATAAACATACATACACACGGGCATACACACACACACACATACTCATATATACACATACATACATATACATTCATATACATACATACACATAAATACATACACACACATAAATATATACACACACAGGAGTCTGGACTTTAAATTGTGAGTTTCCTGTTAATGCTTCTCTCTCTGGGAGAGGGGGTCACTCACACACACACACACACACACACACACACACACACACACACACACACACACACACACACACACACACACACACACACACACACACAGTGACTTATTGTGTAAGTCATTCTGTAACACTGTTCATATCAATGTGACAAACATAAAATGCAGTGGACATTCTTAACCCCGTCATGATAAATTACCTCCTTGGTGAGGCTTTGGCAGAACTCATCCACCTGCAACGAGATGAAATGATTTAGTAGATCATTTGACACTGAAACAGCTCCTGTTCACAGGTCGTTTTACAGCTGATAGCTACCTGCTCCCCTCACATGACCCCTGCTGTCTTTATCTAAACACACATTTATCTGAACACATCAACAAGAGCCTAAAAGTGGGTCAAAACGCGGCTACATAGCACCTTTAAACCAAGCTAGCAGACATTCGTGCTAACCTGTTTCCTGGAGTCGAGACGAATATCCAGAAAAGCCATTTCGTCTCTGGGGAAGAAATGTTACGTGATAAACTTTATAAAAGCTTTAAAACTTCAACAAAGCTGCGAGGAAACAATAATAAACTCTATATTTGTGTGAAATGCAACACCGTGCACGCCACGGTACGATACTCACAGTTACGCAGCATAAAAAGCGAAAATGAAAGTATGCATGGACAATTCCGTACTTTCCCCCGATTCAAATAATCAGACGATCCCGTTGCATTGTGGGAGTTGTAGTTTCTTTTAAAGGGGCGATTTTAGCATTTTATTTCCTGTAAAAAGAACCACTGCTGAGAGATTATCTGTGCAGTCTTTAGGTATTAAAAAGTGGAAGTAGAGTTGTTTTTAGAAATTAAAAAAGCATTATCTATAATAATTCAATATCTAATACAGTTGTTGTTATGTGTATCTTTAATAATTATTAGATTTTAGTGTTTAGTGTACACCACAGGCGTGCAATCGTGGCCCAATTGTTGAAAAACTTGGGCAAAAGGGCTCTCTAGGAACCAAAACGCATGCTAAAGGGCTCTCTAGGAGCCAAATGTGTGCTAAAGGGCTCTCTAGGAGCCAAAACGTGTGCTAAAGGGCTCTCTATATCAAAATGTGTGCTAAAGTGCCCCTCTTGGGGGCCAAAACATGTGCTAAAGTGCCCTCTATAGGAGCCAGAACATGTGTTAAAGTGTCCTCTAGAAGCCAAAACATGTGCTAAAGTGCCCTTGAAGAGCCAAAATGCGTCAAAAAGTGTCCTCTTGGGGGCCAAAACGCATGCTAAACTGCCCTCTAGAAGCAAAATGTGTGCTAAAGTGCCCTCTAGGAGCCAAAACATGTGCTAAAGTGCCCTCATGGCAGCCAAAATGCGTGCAATAGTGCTCTAGAAGCAAAAACACGTGCTAAAGTGCCCTCAAGGCAGCTTAAACGTGTGCTAAAGTGCCCTCTAGGAACCAAAACACATGCTAAAGTGCTCTCTAGGAGCCAAAACACGTGCTAAAGTGCTCTCTTCAGTGGCGAGGAGACACTTTATGTGCCTTTTTTTTCCTTTTCGCCCATGCCCTTCAAAGTCTGTGTACGCCACTGGTGTACACACTAAACTATAACATGTAATTCTTGGGTCTCATAACCCTCAGCAAGAACATTGGATACTGTGTTTTAAAACACATAACATATATATTTATATATGTGTACATATAAATATATTTATACACACACACATGAAAGAAAAAAATCAAATTAATGAAACATAAATACATTTTGATGTCTTCCTGGTTTCCATCTATGAATGATTAGCTGATTAACACCAGCTGTGCAGGAGCAACAACATATAAAACCAACAGTAGTTTACAGATTAAGAAAGATAGCTTTATATGATAGTATCATATAATATATGACACTATCATATAAAGCCCCTTTCTATAAGAAATCACATGAATTGCAATGGTTTTTATGAACATTTTGTAACATTTTGTGAGCAGACAATGTTAGACTCATTCATTCAGTTCTGACTCTGTCCACTGGGTGGTGCTGTTGCTCTAAGGGGAGTAAATCAAAGTGCTCTGTAGCAAACTACACAAACTAGATCATGACTGACAGCACCAGAGTAAATATGTGAAGATATGTCATTTGTTAACAAAAACCAGAAACAAATTAGTATAATCTAGTGTATGAACCAGTTAGCATCACAATGACCCAAATATTATTTTGTAAGACATGTTAAAGATGATTCACCTGTTAAAGTATAAAGCACAACATGGATAGTTATATAAAGTCAAATCACTGCTCTTTGCAATGAAACATCCCCAGCAGCTGGACGGCACCACTTTAATATCTCCGTATTGATCACTTAACATGAGGCCAAAGTGTGTCTGCTGTTGTGTGCGCTCTTTCATCAGGAGCTGTGTGGACAGAGCCTGGGGTCACAACAAATACAGGATCCTGAGGGGACAGAAAAGACGTCAGAGTCGCCCACTGTAAACACAGGCCAGGTCATCTGCACTGTTTCATGCCTTCATTATGCCAGCGTACTCTGTGCTGCACCGGATTCAGACTTCACAGGTGACGCCATCGTGTCTAATCACATCAGGAGATGAGCAGAGTCTCCTTTGGTTTCCTTTTAGAGACTGCCGCATAAATCTCTGTATCTGGCCGAACATCAGACTGTGTACTATCATAAAATGAGACGCAATCATCGCACATGAGGTATTATTTGAAGTTGGATCCAAAGTGCAAAGGGTGAACTTGTTTACAGTACCGCCACCGTTGGTTAGTGATTCTTTGATTTGATTGAGTAGGTGATTACAAGTCAGCGTAGTGGGGGAAATACTGCAGTGGTCGTGAATGTGAACAAAAGTGGGGCAGGGGGAGAAGGAAAGAGGTAGAGAGGGACCACCTAGGATTTTTGAACATGTCAGTTAATGATCTCTTTGTACAGAGTTCATACAGGACTTCAACATCCACCCTCAACTGTTAAACACTGACCAAATAACTCAATGCATTGTGACCGCTTGTACGATTTCATATCTAAATGTTCCCATGCGCTGCACATGTGAACACCATCTCAATGTACAGTTCATCTATCATCTTTCGTATTAATTTTTATGTATTTTGTATGTATTTTTCATTCTTCGTGGGTCAAAAACTAGTGCAAGTTGTTTAAAATCTGCTAATAAATGAATGTAATATGTAAAGTTCACGTGCTGCTATTTCATCTTTTCTGAAACACAGCAAATAAAAATTCATATTCCTCATTAAAGGCCCCATATTATAAAAAGTGAGGTTTTTTTTATTACAGGTTTATCTGCTATAGAAATACTGTGAAAGTATCAAAACCTTCACAACACTATTGCTGTAGTATTGTTTGATTGTTACTATAGCAGGTAGATCATCTATGTTGTGTCACTTACCATTGTGTCTTGCCACTTTACTAATTGTGTCTTGTCTTTGTCTTGTCTAGTCTACGCGTGGGATAGTGAGAAACACAATTTTGTTTCCCTGTATGTCTTGTTCGTGAAATATTGACAATAAAGCTGACTTTGACATTTTGACTTTGAAAACACTCAATCCACAGAGAAATGCACACAGCCTGTATTCAGAAACGGTGTCAGGACTGTTTTTGTGCAAATGCAAAAGACCCAGAAACGCTGACCAATCAGAGCAGACTGGACTTTTCCATGAGGGGGTCTTAAAGAGACAGGTCCTAAAACAGAGGGTTTCAGACAGAGGGTGAATCCAGGTATATTCAGACAGACGGTGTGAGAAAAATAGATGTGTTTTTGACCATTAAAGCATGTAAACGTGTTCTAGTAGAGACCCAAAAAGTTTGAACCTGAAAATGACGACAATGTGGGACCTATAAAACCTATAAACCCACAGTCCAGCTCGTTACAACTACAACTTACATTGCAAGGTAATAAAGATAATATGACTTTCGGAAACAGCTGATAGAAAAAAATAATAGTGTGCAACATTGGGTAAAGAAACGAAACTTCAAAGACACAAACAGTCAGCATTTGATAGTGGTTGTAAAAGTACTTGAGACTTACTCTGTTATAATTACCTGGTACCTCACAGTATGGGGTACTGTATGGTCCAACACCTTATAAATAAAACCATATACAGTTGCTTGATTAATCAGTAGATCATTGGGAAATAACAAATTTTGAGTTCAGCCTTTCACCTTATTTTTCCAGAAATCTGTAGGCTTTGTATTTCTCTGGCACCAGAGGATACCTAAAACTGATCAACACATCACTGACATATTCCCCACTTTATATTTAGTTATTGTATCACACTGCATAAAGTCAATTATATCCAAATAAAAGCACCCAATGACCTCATTAAAACCATGTGATTAATTGATTAAAGCCGCTTTTAATGGTTTCTTTTAAGTTTTTGCCCTTTGCTGCTTTCTGAATGTTCCCTTTCATAATCATGGGCTGCAGTTGTGGCTGTACAGCACATATGCATTCATTCACTGAGTATATGCGTGTGTGTGTGTGTGTGTGTGTGTGTGTGTGTGTGTGTGTGTGTGTGTGTGTGTGTGTGTTTGTGTGTGTGTTCTCCATGTGCTTTGGGAGTCTCTGTGGTTGGTTGCTGACTCTGCAGGCCCTATCAGGGAACATGAGACACGAGGGCTGAAGTTTAATGTTGTATCTCATTTTATCTTGTATACAGATTTCTCTGTCCACGCCCTTCCCATTTTACTCCAACTCACGCTTACAGCACGTATCTGTGTGTGTGTGTGTGTGTATGAGACCCCCTCCCCCAGCTCCCAGAGAGAGAAGCATTAACAGGAAACTCACAATTTAAAGTCCGGACTCCTTGTCCTGGTGGTAAAAAGTGTGAATATCCTGCTGGTTCATAACGGTTTCACTCATACAGCAGGATAATCAATGTTGTAAAAGTGATAAATACAATATTCTCAGAGAGGATTTACTATAAACACTCTGTAGGGCAACTTCACGGCCCCTAATGGCAGAAAGAGAGAACTGCTTGAAATTTGAGCTCCAGGACTCAAAACATTGTGTAACATGACGTCCAAAAACACAAAGTCCTGGATTCACGTTTCTTTTGGCGGTGAAGGAAGGCGAGATTTTCAGCTCTTTGCTTAAAGAAGAGCCAGTTTTATGTTGATTTTCTGGTTGGAGCCTCCAAGCCAGTACTACCAGACTGGCAAACAGCTTCAGCTTCACACTCCAGGCTGTAAGGAAGCTCAACACCCTCCCCTCTCTCTCCCTCCTCTCCCCTCTGCCCCCAAGAACTCATATTGTACAGTTTGTCCGGTACATTGCACCCTTTCATCTCCGGTTTTTCTATTTCTTTGCACTTTTCAGTTTTTTTGTGTTTTCTATTTCTCTTGCACTATTTAGAATTTAGCAATGATTTATTTATTGTATATATATATTTTCGATTCCTCTGTATGTCTGGCACATATTGCAGATATTGACAACAAAGCTGACTTTGACTTTGCTTCTTTAAAAATGCCTTTTGCTGTCGTATCCACTAGCGCTAAAATGATTATTCAATGAATCGTGATATTTAATATTCACGCTTCCAGGTTTTGCCTGACTGCTTTTTCACACAGTCAAGAAAACAAGCAACGTGGGCTCAATGAAATAAAAAGTTTAAAAAAAATTCACCCTCCTCAGTGTTGTCATGGAGATATGACCTAAACATAAAGACTCAAGTTTTTTTGTACCAGGCCATAAAAAGGTTTAATGATGCTGTGAAAACGGTCTGTTTAACATTGGGGTCAATGAGAAACTGCTCTATTGTGCAAACTGCCCCTAGTGGACACTCAGGGAACTGCAGTTTTTGGCACTTCCGCATTGGATCAACCAGGAAGTCGCTGTGGTGGGGGTGGGAGCTTGCATCTTCTTTTTTTTCCTTCTTTATTTAAAAGGAGTTCACATACAGTAGGTATAGATATATAGTTCATGACACAACAAGGTTATACATAATACAAAAGTCAATGGTTTTAATTATGCCTTTTCGTTTGCTGATTTTATCATTAGTTTAAAGTAAAGTTCCATTTCTTTAAAAATAAAAAAAAAACGGGTTTTTCTGAGAAGATTTACTTTTATAAACATGGAATTTTGCAATAAATAGAAACAGATTCATTAAAAAGTAACATTTTCCTTCTTTCTTAGGGTAGTTATGGAAACCAAAAACAACATTTTCCCAAATTAAAATAAAATCTACAGTGAAAGAGTCAATAATAAATGTGCTACGGTCGGCCCATAGTTTGTTGGTTTAAGAGCAAAATCCTGTTTCTGGATGTAAATTACAGAAAGAGCAGTTAATATTAATGTCTTTTTTTAAATGTTTGCATATGATGATGAGCTGGATAATATTTGTGTATGATCTTGTAAGAAACCTCCTTAACCTTATGATTAAAAACTTGTTAGGAAGCATCCAAGTGTTTTTCCAGTCTATATGATCTGTGAAACCACTCAAATAAACTGTAATATTAAGGGTGTGAATGATGTCTTTTTGGAATAAGACACGTACTGTTTTATTATTGTTCTTTTGGGTTAGTGCGAAACAGATTTCTCCGTCTGGAGACTCGGTTGAATATGGGACAGATACATGTCAAGATGCTGCACAAGTGTTTTTAAAAACCATTAAAGTACCTGATGGAACAGCATCAGGGCGTTAGCATTGGGGTCAGTCCATAGGTGACTGGGCTGGGAACCGGAAGGTTGCTGGTTCGAGTCCCTGTGTTGACCATGAATGGAGTGTGGACTGGTGGCTGGAGAGGTGCCAGTTCATCTCCTGGGCACTGCTGAGGTACTGTTGAGCAAGGCACAGAACCCCCTCTAACATCTCTCCATTGGTTGCATGTATATAGGTCCTGTGTGTGTGTGTGTGTGTGTGTGTGTGTGTGTGTGTGTGTGTGTGTGTGTGTGTGTGTGTGTGTGTGTGAATTCTTCTTCTTCTAAATCTCCTGGGCACTGCCGAGGTGCTGTTGAGCAAGGCACCGAGCATGTATGCATGTGTGTGTATTTCGGGCCTATGTGTATGTAACATAAATAATACAGTGAAAAAAATCGAAATTCCCGTTGCGGGATTAATAAAGTAATTCTTCTTCTTTATTAGTGATGAATGAATGAAACCGTCGTGGAGGTTGCGTCCTCTCTGTAAAACAGGGTGGGCTTGCGCGTGTGTCACCGGATCTATTTCCGCACGCGTTGTTCGCATTTCCTGGTTGCGTGTGCAGGATCTCCGGAGACTTGCGTCAGCCGGGAGGCACAACCACTTGTTTGGTTGCATCTGCTTTCAAAAGTTTCAGATTTAAAAGCAAAAGCCCCTCAAAGTCCAGGAGCCCGCGTGCACGGAGTTAAAAACGCCACCTTTTTATTTTTTTGGGCGTGTGATGCGTTTGCGGGTCGCTCGGAGAAGTTAACTGCAGGTCACACAGCATCAAAGGTGTCCCCGTGTGAACGTCCACGTTGAGCAAAGTGCAAGGTCCCGTCAGAGCTCAGATATGAGCTGCGACAGGCTCTAACCACCACTGCTCCTCACTTTTGGCTCCGCGGCGAACTTAAATGTGCCTTTTTACGCTTTTATTTTGCACAAGATAGTTTTAGTTTTGCACCGAAAATGTCGTGCCTGCTACTGGGAGCCATACGGAGGTGAGTAGCCCGGCTGGGACTTGTTTTTGTGTCGTGTTTTAGCTTCGTTGACGTTTCATTGTACTGTAAGTCATGTTTAGAGATGTGCACAATACAGATGAAGAGTTGTGCCATTCATTCACAGTGTAAGTTAAATGTACTTTGCCTGTTTTGTCTGTGTCCATTACACACACACACACACACACACAGAGAGAAAGTGAACCTCCTGTCCTATCTCTTTAAGAATCAGAAATACTTTAATAATCCCCAATTTTGTCACAAAACTCCAGATATACAAACAACAAATATTATACAGGTTTAACATATATTAGGAAAAACTCAAATTTAAATGTACAGAAATGAATATTTACAGTAGTGAAACATATACGAGCCCAAAGACTGTCTGTGGGATAATATTCACAACTGAAGCAGACTCCTTTTTCTTGTTAACACTGAATACATGATTCCTGAATGCATGAGTCTTAATTTGTTCAGCTGACTGCTGCCAGAAACTTGCCCAGCTTGATCTCAGAGACAAGTCTCCGATCAGATGGCATTGAGCAAAGCCGTGTAGGTGTCTGTCTAAATATAACAGCAGAAGTACCTGTTTTAGTATTATTCTTAAAAAGGGCTGTTTTTCTGCATTCTCTCTTCACCACTTTCCCCCTCCAGGCTTTGTGATGACACCCCATCACACAGGGACTCTGGAGTCAATGTGAGCACTCTGTGTGGCATTGTGTGTTTGCTTTTAATCCAGTCATTATAAGGATGCATGTGTGTGTGTGTGTGTGTGTGTGTGTGTGTTTGTGTGTGACTGACACCGTGTTGGGACATGTGAGTTAGTGACAGGGAGGCCCATGTTGCTGTGCCCATGTTTGTATTTCTGCTTGAGAGATAGTTAATGTCTGGAGTCATCGCTCCTCTATTTGCCTGAACATCCTGGAGCATGTTCTGTGTGATCCCCCCCCAGTACTCGCTGTACCATGTGTGAGGATAATGTATGCAGCACGTGTGCATGTTCTAAGTGGTCCTCGTCCGTGCTTCGGGTGTAGACTCTGACCCAAAGAGGCTATTGACCGGGATCAGTGTAAAGGGGGAGTGTAGGCGTGTCTGGCTGTTGTGTGAGAGGATTGGCTTGCTGACTCGGAGGTTTGTTTGGAGGAAAAGTTGCTCAGCTTTAAGATGGGGACAGTCAGATGAGTGGATCAGGGTTATCTGCTCTTTGACAATCCTCTTCCCCCCCCCCCTCCAGACAGAACCTCTTATTCCCAACTTTGCACCTTTTTAAAATAGAGAGTGATGTGTCCTGTCTATGCTAAACTGATCAAATGGAGGCATGCTTGTCCTCTTCAGGTATGGGGGTTGGGGTGAGGAATGGGGAGGCAGATACAAAAGACGGTGTGTGGGGGGGTTGGGAGCAATGGCCGTCAGAGTCTGAAGAAAATGCATCTTTTTTTAATGCAAAGAAGAAGGAACAAAGCTGCTAATCCTATCCCGCTGCTTTTTCCATTATCTTCTGTCCCAAGTCAGCTGCTCTCTTTTATTCTTAAGCAAGCAAATGAATAATCAGTGCTTTCTGTTTACTCATTTAAAATTCAGTCCAACTCATCCTTATCCTAATCACATTGGAGATAATATTCAGCGCCACCCAGATGGTTACAGTAATTAGTGGCATAACAGGGTGGATTATTGGAAGCACAGGTCATTGATTTACTGCCTAGGAAGAAGAGACTAATGTTACATAGTGTGAATAAAAGTAGAGTGGTTCTTCTAGTATAGAATAGGACTGGCATTTTTAATCTAGGGTGCTGTGATACAGTAACTCTATTGTTCTGTAACTTTCCCTTTAGCAAATCACCCATTCGTCTGATCAGATCAGAGTCAAAAAGTCACACATCAGCCACGTGTCTTTTACGAAAAAGAGACATTCAAGTGTTAGAGTATGTTTGGTGGGTGCAGGGTTAGAACTAGAGCTGAAAACACGAGTTGATTAGTTCTCAACTTTTAAATCGATCTTAAACTATTATCAAAAAATAGTTTAATTCTTTTTTTTAAAGAAGAAAGTAACAATTCTCTGATTCCAGCGTCTTAAATGTGAACTTATTCTGGTTTCTTTACTTTTCTATGCAGTGAAGGAAATGTAAACAATATTTGTGGAGACGGAGCATACGCAGAACATGGGGGGCACTTTAAAAATAGGATTGATTACACTCAGAGAATTCTTGCAGCTTTATTTCTGACACAGCCGAATATCTTTAAGTTTTGGGCAAAACAAGAACATCATTCACCCTTTTCCGAACATTTACAGACTAACAGACTAATCGATTAATCACGAAAATAATCAACAGATTAATCGACAATGAAAACGGCCATTAAAGCAGGGACACATCAAGCCAATGGTTGGACATCGGTGGTAGCCAGGCTGGCAGTGAGTGACCTGCACCTTGGCAGTAGTCGGACTTCTGCTGCCTGCTGGTATAGAGAGTTATTTCCTCTCACGTACATACTAGATGGCTGACTACTGTAGCTTCTGCGGTTCGTTCGAGTGTTACTTTTGGACGAAACACAGACAGCGGGATGCAACGCAACCTTCCCATTCAGATCTTCTCTCATCTGGATTATGGTGGGAGAAAAGTCCAGGGACGCTGAGAATGGACCTGGAACGTCAGGCTAGATGTGAGGGGAACATGTCCGCCATATCCCTCCTAGAAATTACATCTTTGACGACTACTACCTAAGCTATATCCATCCCCAAATGAATGTCACAATTCAGCTGCTAATATGTCTCTCGCTGTTTGTCGAGCCTGCGTTTTCAGCACAAACTGAAATCTGTTCATGATTAATTGCTTCCACATTAATGGTTAGACAACTGGCACGGTACAGGGCACATGTTCAGAGGGAGTTTGAACCCTGAGGCTGGCATCGGACTGCTCTCAGCTCTTTGCCCTCTCACGATGGAGCCGCATGTTATCGTCTTTCTCACCGTGAGCCTCTCTGCGTTCCTGCTCGTGCCCTTTTGAACGCTCCAACCAGATTTACTTGTGTGTCTGCTTGCGCAAGTAAATGCACTTAGATTGGCACACTCATCTGGGAGCTGCATGCCTGCGCTAGATGGGATGTGACAATACGTTGTTTTTTTAAACAACAAAACAGAAGTGTGATTTGTTTTCTCAGTCAAATTTGACATTGATGTGTGTCAGATGATGGTTGAAACTAATTTTAGAGCACAGGTTAATTGGCAGTTCCTGCGTTTGATGATGCAGGATTACGAAAGAGGTCATTTGGGGACATCCACATTGTCCACTGACAGAAAACAAAGCTCACACACACGTAGTCTATACTATTGTCTGACTGCTACTATGGACAGACAGGAGACGCACACACAAGCGTGTGTTTTAACAGCTTGCATAGCTACTGCCCTCTCAGTGGCTTGTGTTTGTGAATATCATGCTACTAACAAACAATAGGCCGGCCCCCTGCGTGCCTCTCTTTATGTGCAGAAGTCTGTTTGAGGCTCTCTTACACTAATAACTGCAGCGAAGGCATCTCACTGTCACTGCTGTCACATGAAAAGCACACAACTCCAATTTGAGGCCTTATTTAATCTTGTGGTCAAAGTGTGTGCAATCCCTCATGCTACTCCATCAGCATCCATTTGAATAAAGTTTCAAATGAAACGGCAGTATATAAAGACCAGAACATTCCCAAGAGAATGCGGACAAAACTTCACATATTCAAGTCACATATGGAGCATTATTAACCCTTAACCCACTAAAAAGCCTCTCACCACTAGAGTCCAGTTAATCCGCACTCGTGCATCTCCGTGCATCTCCCTACTTTGGTAACGCCAGCATCCCCTACAATGATGAAATAAGACCTGACAGAAGGCTACTGTATGTGTTCTCCACTTTGTGACTCGTGATTGATTGTTGAAGCCATTCAGTACAATGTAGAGAAGTGAACAGCAGGAACTGTTGAGGTCACAGGCCACAGTAGCATTACGTAGACAGATCACAGGGCAGTATTGACACCAATATCCTACACCAAGGGTCCTCAACATTTATAGGTGGAGGACTCCTTAGCTGAAAGAGCCACATTTATTGCATAAAATTGAGTCGCATATTAAGCAGGCCTGCCTAAAGCCTATATACAGATGCAAACATACTAAGCTATTCAAATAATTATTGACATCCATATATTTACATTGTGTCTTAATGTAAGACTTGCATGTGGCACACAAGGCACAGTAAATCCTTTTCTGTGGATGCCTACTTTACCTAATAAGTCAGTAAGCCTATCATCAACATTGCGTATATAAAACGACCGATTTGTCTTTGCAATTAATATGTTGGATTCATGTTTATGTATATTTTCAGACATATTTAAAAAAACATTTTTTGGGGGGGGCATGTTCATAATATAAAAGAGTAATTTGGCGCTGACCACCTGTTAAAGATCTCTGGCCTACACACAACTCCAGCAAATGCTGTGGTTCATTTTCTTGTCATCTCAAAAAAATTGCACAATATCAAGTAGTGTAACCGTACGCTCAGTTGGAGTAGTTGCAATCTCCTCGGGTCGCAAGTAAAAGGACAGAAGAGTAATGAATTGCTTAAACGCCTTTCCTCTTTCAGACATGGCAGTGTCGGAGCAAGTGTCGGGGTTCGTTCTCTGGCCTCCATCCCCTCACTGCCCCCCGCGGTGGCCGACTTTGTGAAGGGAGCGGTGGATGAGTGTAAGCCCACTGGTGTGCATGTGGTGACGGGGACGTCGGAGGAAACGGCCAACATCCTGGCAGGTCTGGAGAGGGATGGGATGGTCAAGAAGCTTCCCAAATATGAGAACTGGTAAGGACTTAAAATTCTGCATACTTGCATACATACACAAATAAATGCATTTAGTGGTGAATTGCTTTAAGGCAACAAAGTGCTTGCGTTAAGCTTCCCTTATCATGCTCTGATTCCTGCTCCGTTCAGTTGGTTGGCACGTACCGACCCGAAGGACGTGGCTCGGGTGGAGAGCAAGACTGTGATTGTGACCAAGAACCAGAGGGACACCATCCCTATCCCTGCTGGAGGGGCGAAGAGCCAGCTGGGCAGCTGGATGAGCGAGTCCGACTGGCAAAGGGCGAGGCAGGAGCGTTTCCCGGGCTGCATGGCAGGTGCGTTGTTGGATAGAAACAAACTGTTTGTCGCTTTTTGCAAAGAGATGTGTGTTTTCATCTCCGCTTTAAAGTTTTGAATGGTATTATTGCAAGCTGAACGTGAATCCTTGAGGTCTATACTGCATTGTTAACATTCATGTTTACCGGCCAGTCGTCATTGTTGGTATATTTTTTTACCTCTGGCAACTGTCGATCAGTGGGAAAGTCTTTCTGCACGTTACACACAAAACAGGGACCTGCTCGTTAAAGCATTGTTCCGTGTTGCTTCTTGTGTTAAAAAACTCCACAGGGTACCTTTTAAAGAAAAGGCCATTATATCTGCAGCCTCATTTAACCACCTTTTTTTTTAACATTTGTCCATATTGAAACAATGTTGCCTGGAGTGACAAATGTGTTTATACTTCTCTGCGTCCTCTCTGTAGGTCGGACCATGTATGTGATTCCCTTCAGTATGGGTCCTGTGGGCTCAGCTCTGACAAAATATGGTGTCCAGGTACTGACCGTGCTCCTCAACACTTGATACTCAGGAATAAAAAGGCCTGCAATTAAAGCAATACGCCTTCTGTGTAGTACCTGTAAATGCGTTGCTATTAATTGCTATGATTTATTATAGTAATTTATCACATGGTGTATTCCAATAATTTCCTGTAGCACTTTATGGTTATTACTCACTGAATGTTTCAGGTTATAGATCAGGGTGATAAACATTTTGTTCTGCTTGAAGGTGACAGATTCACCCTACGTTGTGGCCAGTATGGGGATCATGACACGCATGGGCACGCCTGTCCTGAACAAACTGGCGGAAGGGGCGGAGTTTGTCCGCTGTCAGCATTCTTTGGGACGACCTTTACCACTTAAAGGTACAATTTCTAAGATCCTGAAATGAGTTTTTTTTGTGGGTTGCTTAGAATGTAAAGGATCTTACAGATTCCCGCTCTCTGTCTCCTCTCCAGCCCCTCTGGTCAACTCATGGCCCTGTAACCCAGAGCAGGTCCTGATTTCTCACCTGCCAGACTCCAGGAAGATCATGTCCTTTGGCAGTGGCTACGGAGGAAACTCTCTCCTGGGGAAGAAGTGCTTCGCCCTCCGCATCGCCTCCCGCATCGCCAAGGATGAAGGCTGGCTGGCCGAACACATGCTGGTGAGTCAACTCTCAGCAGAAAATGGCCTTTGTGAAGTTATTTATGGGAGAAAGTATGAAAATGAAGTTTCTGCAGGCCAGTATTAAAGCTAAAGTCGGTAACTTTCTGTAAAGCAAATGTTTTTTTTTCTTAATGCTGAAACTGTCGCTACATTTCGACAGCACAATGAAACAGAAGATCTGTAACACAGTAATGTATCTCTACCTCTCTCTGTGTGCTCCTAAAGTCATCTGCTGGATCCACTGTGCCCGACTGAAAACCAATCAGAGCTTAAAGTGTTTTCAGAAAGAGATTTTAGTGTACTGTTTAACTGTAAAATGAGAAAGTTTGACTTTCAGGCTGACAGGAAAAAAGGTGGAGGTAGGGAGTGTGTCAGGATATATTGACAGTTTCAGCAAATATGAAAATGAGTAATAATTAATCTATTTAACTATTAATAGACAGTAACCTACAACACTGGATCTTGCGATGGCCAGTATTGAATAACTATTGTAATATCTACTATTACTGACTTATAACCTCATTCTGTTGTAGTAAAAGGAGGACTCGTACAGCAACTTTGGCCCTGAAAAAATGTGATTCATAAAAAATAATATAGCAGGGATTTGCTGTTTATTTAGTTGAACACTGGAGAACGTGGTCGATCGTTCAAAAGTGCTTGCTCTGTTAGTTTATGAAAGGTTGACTAAAATTGATATATATTAACAGCTCTCTCCCCTTCTCAGATCCTTGGTATTACCAACCCTCAGGGAGTGAAGCGCTACATAGCGGCGGCCTTCCCCAGTGCCTGCGGTAAAACCAACCTGGCCATGATGAAGCCAGCTCTGCCAGGCTGGAAGGTTGAGTGTGTGGGCGACGACATTGCGTGGATGAAGTTCGACAGCCAAGGTGAGAGGAGAGGAGGACGTTAGAATCGCCTTGTTATACTCCACGGGTGGGGTAATAAACACTTTTAATGACACATCTGTCTCTGCAGGGAAACTGAGAGCCATCAACCCAGAGAACGGTTTCTTCGGCGTAGCTCCCGGCACCTCAGACAAGACCAACCCCTACGCCATGGCCACCATCGCCAAAAACACCATGTTCACCAACGTCGGTGAAACCAGCGACGGAGGAGTGTGGTGGGAGGGCCTCGACGCCCCCGCAGCTGGGGTCACACTCACAGACTGGCACGGCAAAAGCTGGCAGCAAGGTAACATCAGTCTGGACAGCCCGGGCTTTTATAAAGACATCAATCTAAAGTGTCCTGCTTTTTGAAGAAGATGGTTTTTATCATATTCTTCGGCCATTTTACTGATAGATTTTTAGCTTGATATTGTCTCTTTGCCAACAATTGCACACATTCTGCTTTGTGAATAAACTCACACCCAGTATGAAGAGTGAACCGAACGGCCACAGTGTATACCGCGCCATCTGTATGCCAAAGCAATGTCATGCTTATAAATAGAGCGACCCGAGATAGCGTACGAACCATGATACTCAGATATACAGTATGTAATATTACTTCGATGTTAGGTAGAATAAACTAAAATGGTTTCCTTCTTTTTAAAAAAAAAAAAAAAAAAAAGGAAGTTCGACTCAGTGTGCCCACCCCAATTCCCGCTTCTGTGCCCCGGCGGCTCAGTGTCCAATCATCGACCCCCAGTGGGAGAGTGAGGAGGGCGTTCCCATTGACGCCATTATCTTCGGTGGAAGGAGGCCGGAAGGTTGGTGCTGTTATACATCTCAAGGGTTTTTTCTCTATATAGTCAGACATTTTTTATTTTATTTATTGCATGGAAAAATAATTAGCACAAGAAAAAGACCAGGTTGTAGTGCTGTTTAATGGGACAGTAGGTAAATGAAGCTTTGTTGATAAAATGATAAGAAGTCTATCATTATTGGGTATTATTACTTTCCTAGATTAAAATACTCTTTGTTTAGGAAAGTTACTATATCCTTATTTTCCTTTATAATTTCAGGGTGCACAGTGCTTGTGTTGTCTTCTTTGACATATTACATGTTTGAGTCATTGCAGCTGCATTACATAAAAGTGTGCGTATAACAACCTGAGAAGATTTACAATGCATTAAATGTGCTAAAATGTCGATGTTGTCAGGAGTCCCTTTGGTCTACGAGTCTTTCAACTGGCAACATGGAGTCTTTGTCGGAGCCTCCATGAGGTCTGAGGCCACGGCAGCTGCCGAGCATAAAGGTACACACACATACACCTGACCTTCCTGTGGTCCAAATTCCTGTAAAGACGTTTGTTTCCCTATTCTAAGGGCGCACTCACACTGTCCTTCCGCACCGGGCCAAAACTGTTTTTTCAGCTAAAGCCTAGAGCGTTTGAGCAGTGTGAGTGCACCCGCTCCGCGCATAACGGAGTGCGAGTACAAACGGGCCTGGGGCACGGGGGGAGAGGGGAGGGGGACAAGTACCCTAAAGCCCGGGGCACGGTGCGGAAGGACAGTGTGAGTGCGCCCTAAGAGAACTGGATAATGGGGAAGTTACTCTTACTGTTACAAAAGCCAATTCTTTATCAGAATTACAAAGCATTTAATTTCTTCCTGCAGGCAAGGTGATTATGCACGACCCCTTTGCCATGCGACCATTCTTCGGTTACAACTTTGGCGACTACCTCGCTCATTGGCTAAGCATGGAGAGACGAAAGGCCCCCACTCATCTGCCCAAGATCTTCCACGTCAACTGGTTCAGAAAGGACCCCGCCACCGGCGCCTTCCTCTGGCCCGGCTTCGGCGAAAACGCCCGCGCACTGGAGTGGATCTTCAAGCGCTGCAGCAGGGAGAGGGAGGACGAGGCTGCCAAGAAGAGCATTATCGGCTGGCTGCCAGAAGATGGCGCCATCGACACTAAAGGTCTGGGCGGCAAGGTGGATATGGGTGCCCTGTTCGATGTGCCCAAGTCTTTCTGGCAGAAGGAGACGAAGGAGTTGCGAGCATACTTCACTCAGCAAGTCGGAGCTGATCTGCCAGCTCAGGTGGAGGCTGAGCTGAAGGCGCTGGAGGACAGAGTGCACAATTAAAACCTTACTGACAGGAAGTTGATCCAGATACAGAGAAGTAAACACTGATGACTCAGGATTCAGATCAGTAGGGTGCAATCAGAGTCACTGGCTGGGATTACAAACAAGAGAACTTAGTTTTGCATTTTGTGTTGATCCATGTAAACATAAAAAATCTGAGATTGGAGACCCATGTTGAGATAGAGACATAGAGACATCTCACTCTTTGTTTTCACAACATAGGATTTGTACTGAAACGTAGTACGAGAGCGTTCTAGTGCTCGACGCTGAGTCAAAGAGGGTTTATAGCAGCCACATTTTGAGATCTCTTTGCTGGTAGAACATGTTATATGTTGGGAATTCAAAGTAGACATGTTTTTTCAAAATCATGGGTTAAAATAAAAAGCTATGCCTCACAAAGACCAAAAACCAGGCCAGTAGTTAACTTTCTCTGTGCATGAAAACACTGCCAGTGACTCTTGCCGGTCTCTTTTATGAAGAGAGATATGTTTGAAATTAAATGTCAGAAATAAAAAGCCAATAACCTATAATACAATAACTTGGGGCACGACTTCAAAGTCATGCTGCAACTCTGAGTGGTGCTGGGCTGGTGGTCGAGGGAGGTTTGACTCTCGACATGAAGGTTAGGTTTCTGTGTCGTCGAACTTGTTATGTAGAGAAGCTAATGTCACTACCTCCATTCACTCACAAGACCTGGCACGGTACTAAAGCACAATCAACATGGCCGCGGGGTGCCTTTTAGACATTTAACAATACAGTGTCGAGGCTGCTAATGTTTACAGGCTGAAGCCCAAAGATCTCTTCTCAACGTTCTCACAAAAAAAAAAACCAGAACAGTTTTAAAAATGTTTTAGTCATTCAAAGCTTTTAAGTGAATTTTAGCATCAGATCTTTTTCAAACACTATTGACCGAGTCTCTTGAGATGCCCTTTGTTTTGAATTGAGCTTGTTACTCAAATAAAAATATATCAGAAGTCCAATAACCAAGAAACAAAACATTGTAGCAGACTTGTGAGATTTACTATGCATAATTCATCTTTCCACTTGTGTAATGTTTGTGATTCCATTGTATGATTTCAGGTGATGTTTACACACTACGTGAACTGTTGGACCAATGAATGCAACTGAGATTAATAGGTGTTTTTAGAAGTTGTATGCCATGGTTTTTATTACAGTGCAATGAATAAATATCTTCAAATGCAAAACACTCTGCTATGTTAATTGTTTGAGTAATAGAAATAAAAATACAAGTAAAAATGCTGGGATACAAAACATACAAGAAACACAATAGATGAGTAAACATTAAGTGCTGAAAAATATGTTAAATATCACAAAATAAATGTATTAACTATAACGCTGGTAATGTTTGTACAGAACTACTGGTGTTATTTTATTGTAACTCCTTCTTGTCATAATTTTGAATGATTCCCTATTTAGAGTTTAACAACCTGATCTTATGCAGAGATAAGGTTGCGCAGATTATCAATGACACAGCCATATGAGGTCATTTCACAAAATTCAATTTGATACTAGATGACTGACACAACCGTCTGAGTTGCAGGGTGTGTTTTGAGTTCCCCTTTAACTGCAGGAAGTGATTTCATTCTGTCCGGGCGCCAGTGGCTTTTCCTACATAACCTGACAAAAAATAATGACAAAATGATCAAATATATTGTCTTAGTAATAATAATCTAGGTCAAATATGCATCTAATCCAACCATGATCATAAGATAAAACTCAATTTTTCTTCACTTGAGCGTAGAGATCCTCCGGGCTGTCAGCAGTCTGCGTTAAGCTGTTTTCTGTCTTGGACACTTTGACCTGTGCATACACAGTATCCTGCTGCTGCCCACCGTCCTGCTCTGAGGCCGAGGACGGTCCAGGTCTCCGCTTGGAGAAGTCGATCTCTCCATAATGGATGTCGTCTTCTGTTTTACCTGCTGACTCTTTAGCAGTCAGATTTTCACCGGTTTGACTCTGTTAAAAAACAGAAAACAGGAAGTGTTCATTAGTGTGAGATGAAGCTTCAGTCGAATGCTTCCATATTTAAAGAAATGACAGACTCATCACAAACGTGGACTTTTGGACAAAAGGACTGGATGCAAACTAAATCACTGAGACTCAGGTAGACTCCACAGCCAATGTGAGCAGATGTGAAACACCAGAGCACACGGTGCAGCGCCGTACAGGGAGGGAAGTGTGTTCTCACCTGAGTCTGATGTGCGGTTTGATGTTTCGACTTTAAACGCCTGGAAGACATACGATATTAGGTTCAATACAAAGTGTGCCATGTGTAAAGGATGAGTTTCATTAACTGAATCAAGACTTCTTTAATTTGTGATACTTGCCAAATACAGACACCCAGGCAGATGAGTACAAAGATCCCAATGATTCCTCCAAGAATTGCCCCCAACTGTGAAGAGCTATCTTCGCCTCAAGACAAGACAACAAAACCAATATAAGTGACTGAAAGAAGACACGTTTTGAATGTGGACATGGAACAATGTTAGGTGTTTTCGGACTGGAGGAATTTTATCTAGTTTGCGTGCCTGCACCGCAAGAACTCATAATGATCCTAGTTCTTAGACCGCCGTTTTTTTTCGCTGCTCCTACAAAAACGGTGCTCTCCAAATGCAAAGGGAACTATGAACTATGGTCCAAACGTAATTGTATGTAAGTATGTACGTAAGTGTATGCAATATCTGAATGAGCACATGAGCCAATGCAGCCCCGGCGACCGCCATTTTTAACCGCTAACCAGCTGCTAAATGAGTAACACTGAACGACTTAATGGTTCATCCACACACTCTTGTCACACTATGCTATCGCCAAAAGAGTGACAACTTTGTTCGGCTCATTTTCTGTAACCAGTGTGGTTTTAAAGCATGGCATGACCTTGTTTGCAGTTTGAGGTGTCCTGTTAACAGTGTACACCATAGGTGGCCTATGGGGAACATGCTTTTAGGGCCGCAGGGAGACTTTTAATTTCAATACCACAAGTGGCTACTGGAAACGATTGGCTGCAAGGCTGAGCGATAATATATTCTGATCCTGATCCATGACTCCTAATGCCGGAATGAATGGTAACAGAATAAAGGCCCTTGACGGTATGTAGTTGTCGGGGGAGCTCTTCCCTTTCAGGGAGTCGCCCAGATCAGTGTATGGCAATGCTGATGTGCCACTTTTCATAGTTACCTTTTATAGTCAGATGGATCTCTGTTTTTTCTTCACCAAGAACATTTTTGGCCACACAGAAGTAAACTCTTCCGTCAGTGACATTAAAGCTGTAAAAGTTTCCTTCAGATACATTGACGGGTCCATCTTTGGTGTTCTTGAACCAGCTGAAGCGGTTGACAGGAGGGTTGGCTCTGCTGGAGCAGGTCAGGTTCACCACGCTACCTTCTGACACCAAACCTGATGGACTGATGGACACTGAGGTGTCCTTGGGAGCATCTGAGGAAAACACGAGATCAACTTTATCCATTAAAATCATCTGACATCCCATCAATCATCATGTTCAGCAGGATCCAATAACAAACATGGTCTCACATGAAACACTGAGAGTCTTCATCTCCTCTGCTGTCTTGAAACCTCTTCCTTCATTCACAGGATATCTGGCAGAACAGGTGATGTTGAATCCATCGTGTGCGTCCGACAGAGTGAGGGTCGTCTGGATTTTAGTCGTGAAGGTTCGATCTGGGTTCTCCTCTATTTTGTTGTGAGAGTCTTGTTGGAGACTCCAGGTGAGTTCAGGAGGGGAGTGTGGACAGGGAGTGGAAGCTGAGCAGGTTATAGTGACAGACTCCTTCTCCTTCAGAGCACCTGAGATCTCAATTCTGGGCTTCGGAGGAGAGTCTGTGGGTTCAAATCGAACGCATTTTGCACATTTGAGATTCAAATATTGTAGATTTTATTCTATTTAACAGCTTTAGCTACTGTAATCTACACGATTATATAACAAAACACTTTTTTGGGGGTTGGCGACATGAAAAAGAAACATTTCCCTTCTAAACCATTCACATGGTTTCATTTCAATAACTGCTTGTTGCTCAATAAGGCCGAACTCTCCAATGTTTCATAATCATTCAAAGATTAGAGAAACATTCAAAACTATGAACACAAATTTGTGTAGAAGAAACCTGTTTTTTATTGTTTCTTCTCCCACTAATCATCTCACGAACCGTCAGGTTACATAAAAATTGAACACGGACAAATGAATGTTTATTTGTCCATCACTGATGACACATACTGTCGTCAAAATAACTAATCACATGAAACTTCCCCTTTTTGATGTGTTAAATGCAAAAATTGGCATGTACAGTAAATGCGACCTTCTCATGGGACTTTTAATAGTACCATTAATGGTAATGGTAAAAACCCCATTAATATTCAGGAAGTGCATATATTTCCGTCAGACATGAAAACCACTGTCTCTGATCACACCACAGATACTGTTGATGTTCCTATAACAGATATTTCTGTTCGCAGCAAAGGTTAGGTTCACTCACATTGTATTCTAAACAGTTATAGACTAATGAAGAATAAAATTCCCTTACCTTTAACTGTAATTTGAAGACCATCACAAGAAGCTGTTGCCAGGAACGGCCGGTTCTCAATTCTGAAGTAGTACGTGTCTGTGTAACTTGTGATCAAACTGTAAAATAAAGTGGTGCAGTTTCTCTGTCTCAGGTCTCCAGCAAGACGCATAGGATAGGTGTTAACTGTCTTGCTGCTGTGGAAAATCACATCATCGGGTCTGTTGGCAAAATCGACGGTTCTTCTCATCCACACTCCGTAGATTGTTCTTGTGCTGACAAAGTCCTCTTCCGGTTTAGATGTGAAGTTACACGGAATATGAAGACAAGATCCGTTCAGGGCCTCCATCTGCCCGACTGTGTTAATGAATAGGGCTACGTTTGAAGGGCAAGCAGCCAAAGCACCTGTGAAACCAGTGTCTCGATTAACAAATGATCGATGATGATTACATGTTCTTGGTTTACAACACATGTGTCAAACTGATCCAGTAAAGGGCCGGTGGGGCTGCAAGTTTTCATTCCAACCAAGCAAGAACACATCTGACTCGACTTATTCAATCACCTGAACTGCCTTCACACGGTTGATTTGTTGGACCAAGTGTGTTTTTGCTTGGTTGGAATGAAAACCTGCAGCCGCAGTGGCCCTTTACTGGATAAGTTTGACACCCCTGGTTTACAATAACAATCCCCCACTGTCTATATCCACCAAAAAGATCTCCAACTAACCAAGTCATTATTGTCACTGTGACAAAATCATACCATTCACAGGAATTTTGATCGTGGGGTGCTTTGTTTCTAAGTAAAAAAAACGTAAATGACTCAAGCAATAAAAGTGACTGAACAAACTCACCTGAAAGAAAGAGGACACTCAGTAACGTCTTGACTGTCACCGCACTCACAGACCCGACCGCCATGAAGCCCGCCACCTGGATTTGCAAACAGCAATGCAGTGGCCTTCAAGAAGCATTCAACGTGCTCTGAGCAATCATCATTTACTGTGTGTAGTTACAAAGAGACAAGTAGTAAATAATAATTACCAGAGAAGCCCACATCAGTAGGGGAGAGACAACAGACGATCCTTTTGGTTGGAGGTTTGCGTGTGAAAGTTGGTACATCTTTTCATTTCAACAGCCCAAACATCAAACTTCCCTTTTTTCAGCTGTCGTAATTGAAATTGGACTTCCTATGATTTCAGAGCACAGGGGCAGTTTGTGCTCTGAAACACAAGAAGTGCTCACCTTTATATCCTTTGAGTCTATGCGCTCTGTGGTCTTCATACATCACACAAACACAATACTGATGAATGATAATGGCATTTAAACAAATAGAAACACAAGCGTCACGTGTTGCTCACATGAATGACCGTGGATCATATTGACCTTTATCACTGTCGCTCTGCATTACTGGACTGATTTTATTTGTGTTATTACAACTTTATCATTAAATGAACGAGACCACGGGTTGTTGCAAAAATACAATACTGTGCTGGATGTACACATGAATCCAGCAGTCACCTACGCATGTATACTAACACAAAAGATCGCTCCTTATCACTTATCACTTATCACTTTGTTCTTATTTTATTTCAATATGCTGCTAAACTGCACGGTGCGTATTGTTGTATATTGTATATACCTATGTTTAACCACACGTCTGTTGCATTCTGTCACATTAAGTTAATTGTTTGATTTATTTTATGTTAGCTTTCTTTTGATTTGATTATGTTTTTATGCTTATTGTCACTCTGACCCTTTCCCACCTTTGTATTGAAACTGTTGCACAATAATTTCCCTCGGGATAAATAAAGCTTCTTGAATCTTGAATCTTGAATAAAATAAGTGTTTGCCTTGTGCACTTTTCTGCTTCCTCATCATCTTAAAAATATAATTACATTTTTTTGGAAAGGCATTTTTACATACAAAGAAACACAGGCAAACAAAGGTAAGAATGATCCAGTTTTATCTTTTAAGAAAAAGCATAAAAGGTGTCAGAAATCCGCCCAGTCTTACACCGATCATTGTTAAAGCTGTGTCTGTTTTTATGAAACAGTCGAAAAAGACTTCCCAAATGGTCAGTGAAAAAAAAAATATATATAAATGCAGACACTCAGTGGCTGAACAATAGTCTACAGAAAGTCAGTTGCGCTTGACAACACGTTTTTAAGCTACAGTGCACCGCTCTGTTTCATCAGCCAAACCTCGCTTCCTTTTAGCACCAGAGCATCAAAACAGCATTGTGTGTGGGAAACCAGACACAATGTGTTTGCATTATATTATTTACTTTTGCATGAGTTAAGTCACTTGAGTACGAGTGCAACAGTATTACAGAAAATGAGCTGAACTGTTGGCTCACAACCATACACAGCGTCTTCATGGCCACCAGTGCAGCCTTGTGATATTATTCTGTATAACCAGCTGTCAATCCTTGACATTTCCCTGTCAAGGATTCAGTGTATTTTTCTACATTATCTAACATAAAAAAAGACTTTATAGACAGGCGCGTAGCATGTAATTCTCCACCCTGAACACAGGCACTCTCTACAGGCCCCTCCACACATCCACTGCTATTCATTCTAGTATCTTTGTGGGCCCCACCCACATGTGGGCCCTTTATACTCAGTCCACACAAACAAAACAACTCTCATTTTTTAGTTAATTGAGCGTAGAGATCCTCCGGGGCGTCAGCAGTCTGCGTTGAGCTGATTATCAATGACACAGTCATATGAGGTCATTTCACAAAATTCAATTTGATACTAGATGACTGACACAACCGTCTGAGTTGCAGGGTGTGTTTTGAGTTCCCCTTTAACTGCAGGAAGTGATTTCCTTCTGTCCGGGCGCCAGTGGCTTTTCCTACATAACCTGACAAAAAATAATGACAAAATGATCAAATATATTGTCTTAGTAAAAATAATCTAGGTCAAATATGCATCTAATCCAACCATGATCATAAGATAAAACTCAATTTTTCTTCACTTGAGCGTAGAGATCCTCCGGGCTGTCAGCAGTCTGCGTTAAGCTGTTTTCTGTCTTGGACACTTTGACCTGTGCATACACAGTATCCTGCTGCTGCCCACCGTCCTGCTCTGAGGCCGAGGACGGTCCAGGTCTCTGCTTGGAGAAGTCGATCTCTCCATAATGGATGTCTTCTTCTTGTGCTTTACCTGTCAGCTCTTCACCTGTTTGACCCTGCAAAAACATGAAATGTTGTGAGTAGCTGGTCGTGATCCGGTCGTGATATAGCACCAAAACATCGTATAGTGTGTTACAAAAGAGCTTGCGAAATACTTGTCTCCTCTTGTGCGGTTTGTACACAGTTTGTTTACAGCGGGTTGCCAACAGCATATTTGGCAACATTGGTTTTGTTTCTTCTCTTTTTTTTTCACAAATAACCAGTAGATTTTTTTAGGTAGATTCAACCCAAATGTTTTCATATATCTCAAGAAAAGTTTGACATTTCCACACCTGACTCTGTTGCTGAGTTGAATGTGTCGACTTCGACCGCCTCCACCACACGAGGGTGCTGTAAGATACATCATGAATGAGGAATCAGTGAGTGAATTGAATGAAGAAGAAAAAAATGCTCTTTCTGGTGCACTCACACTGTCCGTCCGTACCGTGCCCCGGGCTTTAGGGTACTTGTCCCCCCCTCCCCAGGCCCGTTTGCACTCACACTGCCTGGGCCTCGTGCTCGTACATGTGCGCATGTGCGCATGCTCGTGCTCGTACATGTGCAAACGCGCTTTACAAAAGCCCTCCTCTCCCAAACGGGCCGTGGCCGGCAAGCGTGCCGCAGCTAGGCGCGGTGCGGTTGCACTCACACTGGTCAAACGAACTAGGCTTTACCTGTAAAACCTGTTTGGGCACGATACGGATGGACAGTGTGAGTGCGACCTTAAAGGTCCTATTTTATGCTCATTTTCAGGTTCATACTTAATTTTGGGTTTCTATAAGAACATTATTACGACATTACTTTTCTCATCCGTCTGAATATACCCGATTAGGACTGATTCTTTTGCCACATGGTCATCGAAGAAAATAAACCAATGCAATAGTGACATTCTGACACTAAAATGTCCTTTTCAGACAGACAAATCAGGTGAAATGAACTTTGTTTCTGTCTCAGCAACATACTCTCACAAGATCTGGCAACAAAGCTAAGGTAACGCCAACTAACGTTTGCAAACGCCGAGCTAACCAGTTTGCACAATGCTAAATACGATTGTTAGCTGTGTAAATACAAAATATAAATAGCCTACATTATGCAAACATAACGTTTTATCCATCCACCATTGAATGGGTGTTATCAGTTGCTCAGTTGCTTATCTGTACCAAAGATATGAGGCGGTCAGGCCATTATCATCTATTGTAATGGTACGAGGGATAACCATGTGAGGATAACACATCAGTGTCCCTGCGGCGCTCTATCATGGTGTAGTATGACAGTAGGAAGTATTAAAAGACCAAGGACTCGGGTTTGCGTCCCATGAAAACGATGACTTTTTAAGTTAACCTTCTTACATTAAGTTCTTTAGTGTTTTAACCCAAACCGCGATCTTTACCTAAACCTAACCGAGGGTTGTAACGGTGACAGTTATCATGTAATATATATCATTTCCGATCTAGGCAGCCCATAAAAACGAACTGGATTGTCTTATTTCACAGTTTGTCGTTTGGCTCTCCAGATACCCAAATGTATGTGCACAAGCACTGAAAAGGTGAGTTTTTCATAATATGTCCCCTTTAATCATCTACATCTTAATAGCGGCTGCAGCTGAGAATCACCTTAGCTGTTTTAATTTGTGATACTTGCCAAACACAGAGAATGAGTACGATGATCCCAGTGATTCCTCCAAGGACTTCCCCCAGCTTCATAGAGTTATCAGGTGATTCTGTTCAGAGAAAAAACCTGTATATAAGTGGCTGTAAAGGACGACGTGTAACCCAACTGAAGAAGTTCATCACTTAAAGATCAAAGTAAGTTGAGAGCAGTTCGATATTTACCTTTTATAGTCAGATGGATCTCGGATTTTTCTTCACCATGACCATTTTTGGCCACACAGAAGTAAACTCTTCCGTCAGTGACATTAAAGCTGTAAAAGTTTCCTTCAGATACACTGACGGGTCCATCTTTGGTGTTCTTGGACCAGCTGAAGCGGCTGACAGGAGGGTTGGCTCTGCTGGAGCAGGTCAGGTTCACCACGCTACCTTCTGACACCCAACCTGATGGACTGATGGACACTGAGGTGTCCTTGGGAGCATCTGAGAAAAACATGAGATTAACTTTATTCATTAAAATCATCTGACATCCCACAATCATCATGTTCAGCAGGATCCAATAACAAACATGGTCTCACATGAAACACTGAGAGTCTTCGTCTCCTCTGCTGTCTTGAAATCTCTTCCTTCGTTCACAGGATATCTGGCAGAACAGGTGATGTTGAATCCATCGTGTGTGTCTGACAGAGTGAGGGTCGTCTGGATTTTAGTCGTGAAGGTTCGATCTGGGTTCTGCTCTATTTTGTTGTGAGAGTCTTGTTGGAGACTCCAGGTGAGTTCAGGAGGGGAGTGTGGACAGGGAGTGGAAGCTGAGCAGGTTATAGTGACGGACTCCTTCTCCTTCAGAGCACCTGAGATCTCAATTCCGGGCTTCGGAGGAGAGTCTGTGGTGTAATAACACAATCAGAAACTGTGCTTAATTTCCCTATTTTTATTCTAAATCATAACACAGAATGAAACAAAAGCCTCTCTTACCTTTGACTGTTATTCGAAGAGGATCACAAGAAGCTGTTGCCCTGAAATCCGGGTTCTTGATTCTGAAGTAGTATGTATTTGTATAAGTTGTTATCAAAGTAGAAAATAAAGTGGTGCAGTTTTTCTGTCTCAGGTCTCCAGTAATATACATTGGATAGATATTATCTGTCTTACTACTATCGAAAATCACGTTCTGTGGAAATCTGATACTATTAGGATGGTTTATAATCCACACTCCAACATTTGACATGGTGCCAAAATCTGGTTCTGATCTCCCAGTGAAGTTACAGGGAATTTGAAGACAAGACCCGCTCAGTGCTTCCATCACCGGGGGTGCGGTAATGAAGAGACTTGCCGAATCACGACAAACAGCCAAAGCACCTGTAAAAACCAGACTCGTTATTAACATAAGGTGGAACAAATGTGTACGAACAGATCGACAAAATGTACTTTGGCATCAGGATGTTACATGTACGGTTCCCTGTGCAATGTCAGTAGAAATCATTAACAGTTGCAAAATGAGCTCTATAAACAGCTGACCTGAAAGAACGAGGATGTGGAGTAACAGGTTGTTTGTTGCAATGCTCACAGACAGGACTGCCATCTCCTAGATTAGAAAACACAATAATGCAGTTACTTTGTAAATGTGTTTTTGGAGCTATGACAAAGAGTGTGAGGGGAAAATTTCTCCTTGAAGTGCAAACATTTACACGGCACATCCAGACACCACCGAGTTATAATTAGTAAGCAATTAACATCTTCAGGAGTCAATTCTAAATAATACCACTAAGTAATGAAATGCTGCTGTGAAACTATGAAATGAAATATGACATGTAGTGTTTATCAAGAAGCCAAATCAGTCAATGATCTTGCCTTACCGAACTAGTCCACATCAAGAAGAGCAGCAATGAGATCTTTCGATGGGTGAAAGTGAATATCAGTCTGCGGATTTGGGCTGAAGAGCTAATCGCTAACTTCCCTTTTAGCTTTTGTAATTTAAAACTACTTCCCCTGTTTCAAGACTATAAGTAAGACTGAGTGACTTACAGTTAATATTAAAGCAATACAGGAACTTCTAACTTTTACCGCTCATCTTGCGTGCAGCGATGTGGAACATTTATGAATTTAAATGGATTTGAGCAAATAAAGATTAGATTGCAGAAAAAAAACATCTTTTTTATTTGCTTTCCAGGCAGAATGAATCATGTATTAATGTATTAATCATTTATAAATCAACTTTTCAGAAACATTTAGTTGTTAACTGAACACTTCAAGTTGGCCAATCTTTAAGGAAATGGTCTACAAAATGCCTTAAATACCCATTAAAATACTCTAGGATATATAAATACAAAAACAGGCTTGGTCATGGAGCTACTGCTTATTGCTCATCTCAGATATAAATTATTTCATACACTCTCCCATTGTTGCAGCTTCCTCCACATCACCTAGAGTCCTCTTTCATCATTGTTCTTCCTAAATTTTCCATTTCAGGCTTCTGCTTCTTCTTTGCTGATTTCAGGTTCATAAGAAAGAAAGAAAGTATATATATATATATATATATATATATATATATATATATATATATATATATCTGAACAGATATATTTACAATCATTTGCTCTGAGAAAAAAGAAAATCACATCACATCAATGACAGTGACTGGGAAAAGACATTTTATGACTGGAGGATGGGGAATATGTTACCAACGGTGAGGCCTAGTGGCCAAATGCAGTGTTGGTCTCATTGTACTGCAACAACAGCCCATGTCATTTCCAGTATCCCCCCTGATGGTGGTCAGCAAGAGGCTGAACCCTGTATCTCATTTATCATGAAAACAGGACGAAATCAAATGCGAACGCAGGGAAATTAGAAAAGCAAAGCAGAACATGCAACGCACAGTGCTAAAGAGAGACTGTTGATACAGTGTTACTTTAAAGTTTCGTGACTGCGCCTTGCACCGTTATCGGGCCAGGGGCGTAAAGTGTGTGGGGGGCCAAGGCCCTACGCCTGACTCCCTTGTTTGGATCACACCCATTTTTGATCTCAACAAACCTGGAAAGATTTGTGACTGTGTCTTGCACGATTGTGATGCTAACACAATGACAAAAATTCAGAACCGCCTTGGTATTAATTCCCTCTACAGCATCTCCAGAAACCCATTTTGCCATGATGACACACACACACACACGCGTACATGCACACACACACGCACACACACGCACACACACACACACACACACACACACACACACACACACACACACACACACACACACACACACACACACACACACACACACACACACACACACACACACACACACACACACACACACACACACACACAAACAAAACAATGCAAGTGTCACCTCCAAAGCTGGTAATGGGTGTTTTAAATGGGAGGTGGATTTGGGAATCATACCCAAAGTGTCTTGTTAGCTCATGCAACCCGTCGGATCAGGTCTCTTTGTGGTTCCAAAGAATCCACAGGTCTATGAAACAATGACCAATGGGGATTAGAAGAAGTTAATGCAAAGAAGTATTATCCAAGGGGGGTGGAAAGGGTGGTTTAAATAATTTCCCCCTGGGATTATCAAAGTATTTCTGATTGCACACAGCTCACCCAGCACATAGAGGAGTGCTCAGCCATATTTTTTGTAAATCTACAAAATGAAGCTAAGAAACAGAGTAATGGTTACTGTTAAATCTAGAAATAGCACTTCCCTTATTTTTTTTAAATTCTGCTCATGAAACAGGCTGGACTGTCGACTCTGCACAGGAAAACTAAAGTGAAGAGTCTTTTATTTTGGGATTTCATCTGTCCCACAACATTGATCCCCATGAATGACAAGGAAGTACACCCTAAAGTTTTATTAAATAACTGGTTTGGCTAGCATGATCTTACCGCGTGATAGTTTGCATGCTGCAAAGTCAGTGTGTTAATATCAGAGGAAGTGAAAAGTAAATTTTACCCCAGATGAAAAAAATTAACAATTCACCCAGCCATAGAGTTACTTGCCAGTGTTGCACCCTATAAGTTGTGAAGTGTGAGTTCAATTTCAACTTAATTATTACTTACATTCTAGTTGGTTTAAGTTGTAAAACAGTTACATAGCACAGCCGTTAAACAGAAAAACAAACGGAAACATTCAATTTCTCATTTTTCATTGCTGATATAATTCTTAATGAGCTTGTAATAATAAAAAAAAACATTTGTTTGAAGTCAAGTAACTAATTCTCTTTCTTTTTTCTTTTCTTTGGGTAATGTTTACACAGTATGTAAATATTAAACGTGCAAAGCCTCTCAAAGCATAAAAACCTAAACATGCAGAAACAATGACTGTGCTTCATATTTGTTTCAGCTGCATCGTAACACGAATCTAAGGTATGCATGATGAATAAATATGATGCATGTCATGACGCGTACTGTTAAAACACAATTCAAAATGTCAGACTTCAAATATATTGCAAATAACTTGTCAAACATTTCCTTGTAAGGATGACAGTAATGTGATATTTGTCTGATAAAAAACATCATTTTTTCTTCACTTGAGCGTAGAGATCCTCCGGGCCGTCAGCAGTCTGGAAGCTGTTTTCTGTCTTGGACACTTTGACCTGTGCATACACAGTATCCAGCTGCTGGTCACCGTCCTGCTCTGAGGCCGAGGACGGTCCAGGTCTCCGCTTTGAGAAGTCGATCTCTCCATAATGGATGTCTCCTGTTCCTGTTCCTCTGTCTGGTCCTTGAACAGCTGGCTCCGCAGCCGTTAGGCGCTGTGGAAAACAGACCAAATGAGAAACGTTCTTCCTTCAGTTCCACTCTGCTCCCACTGCTATAATAAAGTGATAATCATGGTGATAATATCAAACAGCTTTTATTGGCAATGGAAAAACATCATGCTGGGCCCAAATGTGGAACCTATAAGCAATAGGTATGTATTTGTAGATACAACAGTGGATTATCAATGTGGGGTTTTAACCATTAACAGGATGTTTCATCATATTTCCTGTGAGTCTCCATGGTAACTCACTAATGAGAAACTTGTTCAGTTGAGTCTAGATTTATCAGTGCAGACAGTATAGTTAGAAAAATATAAATAACCGGCAATTGTGCATGAATATTTAAACATTTTCCCACCTGTGTTGTTTGTGAAGTTGGATGTTTTGACTTGAACCACCTGGAAGTCATAAGAAGGCTGTCGATGAATAATTCAATAAGAATAATTACGGTACACAAAAGCACACCATTTTAGCTTAGAGGATTCGAAAGCAAGGCCTATATCAGCTTCAGCCTTTCATTTACTGTTTGGGACCACAACAATATTCTTGATTATATGACACACATTTGATGCTTTAAAAGTGTATAATAAAATGAATATATGACATGTATAATAACGTTAATAGATACAGTAGTCAATACAAGATGTGAAAAACACATAAAGGTTCAAAGATGTTTTATGTAACTGACAGAAACCGGCTTTCGTAACTGCAGCGACATGCTTCGTTAGATCCAATTCCCCATGAAAAAGTATGCCTGATTTCTGCAGCATGATTTTTTTATGACATCTAATCATTTAATTAAGTTAGACACCCATTTAGTGAGTCAAGTTGTGTGATACTGAGAGAAAGAAAGAGTCATCTGCATAAAAAAAAAAATAATAATATCAGGCAGCATGTATAGCAACAGTTAGGGCCCGAGTATTGAACCCTGAGGAACTCCACAAATCTTTGACTTTGAATTCAAAGTAACAGGAAAAGCACTTTGCTTTGAGTGAGATTTTCACCTGTTCAGTTAAAAAAAAGAATAATTAACAGTATAAGAACTAATACTGCCCGGCTTACTACAAATATGTACGGGAAAACAATTGTTTTGCGTGGAAAAATCTGGATATGAAATCGATTGAAGATAATTACCAAACAGCAAAAACAACCACACAGATGAGTATGATGATCCCAGTGATCCCTCCAGCAACTGCCCCCCATGGTGAAGAGCTATCCAGATGTTTTGCTCCTACAGAAATAAAAACATTATAAGTGACTATGTCAAGTTAAGAATCATGGCTGTCACAGGACTTTCATGAAAAGCACAGCTCGACTTCATACAATATTTTGAAAACAAGAAAATTGTGCAACATATGTTTGCAGAAGTGGTGTTGAATGACTTCACTCTGTACAGTAACATGAGAAAAAGTAAACATCTGAATATGTCATACATGTTATAAAGCTTTTCAAAATTCAATTTAGAAATTCTGAATATAAATACTTTATCCAACATTAACTGTGGCTACTTCACAACTGGATGCAGTAGAGTTCGGTGTTTACCTTTATTACTCAGATGGATCTCGGATGATGTTTGCTTGCCAAGAACATTTGTGGCCATGCAGAAATAAATTCCATCGATGACATTGTTCACCTTGACAC